>NW_027488742.1:0-300000 GCF_050948215.1 Halictus rubicundus | reverse complement strand
CTCTATCCTATCCTATCCTCTATCCTATCCTATCCTCTATCCTATCCTATCCTCTATCCTATCCTCTATCCTATCCTATCCTCTTTCCTCTATCCTATCCAATCCTCTATCCTATACTCTATCCTATCCTCTATCATATGCTATCCTCAATCGAATCCTATCCTATCCTCTATCCTAACCTATCCTCTATCCTATAATATCATCTATCCAACGCTATTCTCTTTCCTATCCCATCCTCTTCCCTAACCCATACTCTATCCTATCATATCCTCTATCCTATCCTATCCACTATCCTATCCTATCCTCTTTCCTATCCTATCGTCAGTCCTATAATATCATCTATCCTATCCTATCCTCTATCCTATCCTATCCTCTATCCTATCCTATCCTCTATCCTATCCTATCCTCTATCCTATCCTATCCTCGATCCTATCCTCTATCCTATCCTATCCTATCCTCTATCCTATCCTATCATATCATCTATCGTATCCTATCCTCTATCCAATCCTATCTTCTATCCTATCCTATCCTCTATCCTATCCTATCCTCTATCCTATCCTATCCTCTATCCTATCCTATCCTCTATCCTATCCTATCCTCTATCCTATCCTATCTTCTATATTATCCTATCTTCTATTTTATCCTGTCCTCAATCCTATCCTATCCTCTATCATATCCTGTACTCTATCCTATCCCATCCTCTATCCTATCCTATCCCCTATAATATCGTATAATCTATCCTATAATATCATCTATCCTATCCTATTCTCTATCCTATCCTATCCTCTATCCTATCCTATCCTATCCTCTGTCCTATAATATCCTCTATCCTATCCTATCCTCTATCCTATCCTATCCTCTATCCTATCCTATCCTCTATCCTATCCTGTATCCTATCCTATACTCTATCCTATCCTGTACTCTATCCTACCCCATCCTCTATCCTATCCTATCCCCTATAATATCGTATCCTCTATCCTATAATATCATCTATCCTATCCTATTCTCTATCCTATCCTATCCTCTATCCTATCCTATCCTCTATCGTATCCTATCCTCTATCCTATCCAATCCTCTATCCTATCCTCTATCCCGTCCTGTCCTCTATCCTATCCTATCCTCTATCCTATCCTATCCTCTATGCTATCCTATCCTCTATCCTATCCTATCGTCTATTCTATCCAATCCTCTATTCTATCCTATCCTCTATCCTATCCTATCCACTATCCTATCCTATCCTCTATCCTATCCTATCCTGTATCCTATCCTCTATCATATGCTATCCTCAATCGAATCCTATCCTATCCTCTATCCTATCCTATCCTCTATCCTATAATAAAATCTATCCTACGCTATTCTCTATCCTATCCTATCCTCTTCCCTATCCCATACTCTATCCTATCATATCCTCTATCCTATCCTATCCACTATCCTATCCTATCCTCTATCGTATCCTATCCTCTATCCTATCCAATCCTCTATCCTATCCTCTATCCCGTCCTGTCCTCTATCCTATCCTATCGTCAATCCTATCCTATCCTCTACCCTATCCTATCCTCTATCCTATCCTATCGTCAATCCTATCCTATCCTCTATCCTATCCTATCCTACCCTCTGTCCTATAATATCCTCTATCCCATCCTATCCTCTATCCTATCCTATCCTCTATCCTATCCTGTATCCTATCCTATACTCTATCCTATCCTGTCCTCTATCCTATCCTATCCTCTATCCTATCCTATCCTCTATGCTATCCTATCCTCTATCCTATCCTATCGTCTATTCTATCCAATCCTCTATTCTATCCTATCCTCTATCCTATCCTATCCACTATCCTATCCTATCCTCTATCCTATCCTATCCTGTATCCTATCCTCTATCATATGCTATCCTCAATCGAATCCTATCCTATCCTCTATCCTATCCTATCCTCTATCCTATAATAAAATCTATCCTACGCTATTCTCTATCCTATCCTATCCTCTTCCCTATCCCATACTCTATTATATCATATCCTCTATCCTATCCTATCCACTATCCTATCCTATCCTCTATCGTATCCTATCCTCTATCCTATCCAAACCTCTATCCTATCCTCTATCCCGTCCTGTCCTCTATCCTATCCTATCGTCAATCCTATCCTATCCTCTACCCTATCCTATCCTCTATCCTATCCTATCGTCAATCCTATCCTATCCTCTATCCTATCCTATCCTACCCTCTGTCCTATAATATCCTCTATCCCATCCTATCCTCTATCCTATCCTATCCTCTATCCTATCCTGTATCCTATCCTATACTCTATCCTATCCTGTACTCTATCCTACCCCATCCTCTATCCTATCCTATCCCCTATAATATCGTATCCTCTATCCTATAATATCATCTATCCTATCCTATTCTCTATCCTATCCTATCCTCTATCCTATCCTATCCTCTATCGTATCCTATCCTCTATCCTATCCAATCCTCTATCCTATCCTCTATCCCGTCCTGTCCTCTATCCTATCCTATCGTCAATCCTATCCTATCCTCTATCCTATCCTATCCTCTATCCTATCCTATCGTCTATCCTATCCTATCCTCTATTCTATCCAATCCTCTATTCTATCCTATCCTCTATCCTATCCTATCCACTATCCTATCCTATCCTCTATCCTATCCTCTATCATATGCTATCCTCAATCGAATCCTATCCTATCCTCTATCCTATCCTATCCTCTATCCTATAATATAATCTATCCTACGCTATTCTCTATCCTATCCTATCCTCTTCCCTATCCCATACTCTATCCTATCATATCCTCTATCCTATCCTATCCTCTTTCCTATCCTATTCTCTATCCTATCATATCCTCTATCCTATCCTATCCTCTATCCTATCCTATCTTCTATATTATCCTATCCTCTATTTTATCCTGTCCTCAATCCTATCCAATCCTCTATCCTATCCTATCCTCTATCGTATCCTATCCTCTATCCTATCCAATCCTCTATCCTATCCTCTATCCCGTCCTGTCCTCTATCCTATCCTATCGTCAATCCTATCCTATCCTCTATCCTATCCTATCCTCTATCCTATCCTATCGTCAATCCTATCCTATCCTCTATCCTATCCTATCCTATCCTCTGTCCTATAATATCCTCTATCCTATCCTATCCTCTATCCTATCCTATCCTCTATCCTATCCTATCCTCTATCCTATCCTGTATCCTATCCTATACTCTATCCTATCCTGTACTCTATCCTACCCCATCCTCTATCCTATCCTATCCCCTATAATATCGTATCCTCTATCCTATAATATCATCTATCCTATCCTATTCTCTATCCTATCCTATCCTCTATCCTATCCTATCCTCTATCGTATCCTATCCTCTATCCTATCAAATCCTCTATCCTATCCTCTATCCCGTCCTGTCCTCTATACTATCCTATCGTCAATCCTATCCTATCCTCTATCCTATCCTATCCTCTATCCTATCCTATCGTCTATCCTATCCCATCCTCCATCCTATCCTATCCTCTATCCTATCCTATCCACTATCCTATCCTATCCTCTATCCTATCCTATCCTCTATCCTATCCTATCCTCTATGCTATCCTATCCTCTATCCTATCCTATCGTCTATTCTATCCAATCCTCTATTCTATCCTATCCTCTATCCTATCCTATCCACTATCCTATCCTATCCTCGATCCTATCCTATCCTGTATCCTATCCTCTATCATATGCTATCCTCAATCGAATCCTATCCTATCCTCTATCCTATCCTATCCTCTATCCTATAATATAATCTATCCTACGCTATTCTCTATCCTATCCTATCCTCTTCCCTATCCCATACTCTATCCTATCATATCCTCTATCCTATCCTATCCACTATCCTATCCTATCCTCTTTCCTATCCTATTCTCTATCCTATCCTATCCTCTAGCCTATCCTATCCTCTATCCTATCCTATCTTCTATATTATCCTATCCTCTATTTTATCCTGTCCTCAATCCTATCCTATCCTCTAACCTATCCTATCCTCTATCGTATCCTATCCTCTATCCTATCCAATCCTCTATCCTATCCTCTATCCCGTCCTGTCCTCTATCCTATCCTATCGTCAATCCTATCCTATCCTCTATCCTATCCTATCCTCTATCCTATCCTATCGTCAATCCTATCCTATCCTCTATCCTATCCTATCCTCTATCCTATCCTATCGTCTATCCTATCCTATCCTCTATCCTATCCTATATTCTATCCTATCCTATCCACTATCCTATCCTATTCTCTATCCTTTCCTATCCTCTATCCTATCCTATCCTCTATCCTATCCTATCCTCTAACCTATCCTATCCATAATCCTATCCTATCCTCCATGCTCTCCTATCCTCTATCCTATCCTATCATATCATCTATCGTATCCTATCCTCTATCCTATCCTATCTTCTATCCTATCCTATCCTCTATCCTATCCTATCCTCTAACCTATCCTATCCTTAATCCTATCCTATCCTCCATGCTATCCTATCCTCTATCCTATCCTATCATATCATCTATCGTATCCTATCCTCCATGCTATCCTATCCTCTATCCTATCCTATCATATCATCTATCGTATCCTATCCTCTATCCTATCCTATCTTCTATCCTATCCTATTCTCTATCCTATCCTATCCTCTATCCTATCCTATCCTATCCTCTGTCCTATAATATCCTCTATCCTATCCTATCCTCTATCCTATCCTATCCTCTATCCTATCCTATCCTCTATCCTATCCTGTATCCTATCCTATACTCTATCCTACCCCATCCTCTATCCTATCCTATCCCCTATAATATCGTATCCTCTATCCTATGATATCATCTATCCTATCCTATTCTCTATCCTATCCTATCCTCTATCCTATCCTATCCTCTATCGTATCCCATCCTCTATCCTATCCAATCCTCTATGCTATCCTCTATCCCGTCCTGTCCTCTATCCTATCCTATCGTCAATCCTATCCTATCCTCTATCCTATCCTATCCTCTATCCTGTCCTATCGTCTATCCTATCCTATCCTCTATCCTATCCTATCCTCTATCCTATCCTATCCACTATCCTATCCTATCCTCTATCCTATCCTATCCTCTATCCTATCCTATCCTCTATGCTATCCTATCCTCTATCCTATCCTATAGTCTATTCTATCCAATCCTCTATTCTATCCTATCCTCTATCCTATCCTATCCACTATCCTATCCTATCCTCTATCCTATCCTATCCTGTATCCTATCCTCTATCATATGCTATCCTCAATCGAATCCTATCCTATCCTCTATCCTATCCTATCCTCTATCCTATAATATAATCTATCCTACGCTATTCTCTATCCTATCCTATCCTCTTCCCTATCCCATACTCTATCCTATCATATCCTCTATCCTATCCTATCCTCTTTCCTATCCTATTCTCTATCCTATCATATCCTCTATCCTATCCTATCCTCTATCCTATCCTATCTTCTATATTATCCTATCCTCTATTTTATCCTGTCCTCAATCCTATCCTATCCTCTATCCTATCCTATCCTCTATCGTATCCTATCCTCTATCCTATCCAATCCTCTATCCTATCCTCTATCCCGTCCTGTCCTCTATCCTATCCTATCGTCAATCCTATCCTATCCTCTATCCTATCCTATCCTCTATCCTATCCTATCGTCAATCCTATCCTATCCTCTATCCTATCCTATCCTATCCTCTGTCCTATAATATCCTCTATCCTATCCTATCCTCTATCCTATCCTATCCTCTATCCTATCCTATCCTCTATCCTATCCTATCCTCTATCCTATCCTCTATCCTATCCTGTCCTCTATCCTATCCTATCCTCTATCCTATCCTGTATCCTATCCTATACTCTATCCTATCCTGTACTCTATCCTACCCCATCCTCTATCCTATCCTATCCCCTATAATATCGTATCCTCTATCCTATAATATCATCTATCCTATCCTATTCTCTATCCTATCCTATCCTCTATCCTATCCTATCCTCTATCGTATCCTATCCTCTATCCTATCAAATCCTCTATCCTATCCTCTATCCCGTCCTGTCCTCTATACTATCCTATCGTCAATCCTATCCTATCCTCTATCCTATCCTATCCTCTATCCTATCCTATCGTCTATCCTATCCTATCCTCCATCCTATCCTATCCTCTATCCTATCCTATCCACTATCCTATCCTATCCTCTATCCTATCCTATCCTCTATCCTATCCTATCCTCTATGCTATCCTATCCTCTATCCTATCCTATCGTCTATTCTATCCAATCCTCTATTCTATCCTATCCTCTATCCTATCCTATCCACTATCCTATCCTATCCTCGATCCTATCCTATCCTGTATCCTATCCTCTATCATATGCTATCCTCAATCGAATCCTATCCTATCCTCTATCCTATCCTATCCTCTATCCTATAATATAATCTATCCTACGCTATTCTCTATCCTATCCTATCCTCTTCCCTATCCCATACTCTATCCTATCATATCCTCTATCCTATCCTATCCACTATCCTATCCTATCCTCTTTCCTATCCTATTCTCTATCCTATCCTATCCTCTAGCCTATCCTATCCTCTATCCTATCCTATCTTCTATATTATCCTATCCTCTATTTTATCCTGTCCTCAATCCTATCCTATCCTCTAACCTATCCTATCCTCTATCGTATCCTATCCTCTATCCTATCCAATCCTCTATCCTATCCTCTATCCCGTCCTGTCCTCTATCCTATCCTATCGTCAATCCTATCCTATCCTCTATCCTATCCTATCCTCTATCCTATCCTATCGTCAATCCTATCCTATCCTCCATCCTATCCTATCCTCTATCCTATCCTATCGTCTATCCTATCCTATCCTCTATCCTATCCTATATTCTATCCTATCCTATCCACTATCCTATCCTATTCTCTATCCTTTCCTATCCTCTATCCTATCGTATCCTCTATCCTATCCTATCCTCTAACCTATCCTATCCATAATCCTATCCTATCCTCCATGCTCTCCTATCCTCTATCCTATCCTATCATATCATCTATCGTATCCTATCCTCTATCCTATCCTATCTTCTATCCTATCCTATCCTCTATCCTATCCTATCCTCTAACCTATCCTATCCTTAATCCTATCCTATCCTCCATGCTATCCTATCCTCTATCCTATCCTATCATATCATCTATCGTATCCTATCCTCCATGCTATCCTATCCTCTATCCTATCCTATCATATCATCTATCGTATCCTATCCTCTATCCTATCCTATCTTCTATCCTATCCTATCCTCCATCCTATCCTATCCTCTATCCTATCCTATCCTCTATCCTATCCAATCCCCTATCCTATACTCTATCATATCCTGTATTATATCCTATCCTCTATAATATCCTATCCTCTATCCTATACTATCCTCTATCCCATAATATCATCTATCCTATGGTATCCTCTACCCTATCCTATCCTCTGTCCTACCCTATCCTGTA
Organism: Halictus rubicundus; assembly: GCF_050948215.1. NCBI lineage: Eukaryota > Metazoa > Arthropoda > Insecta > Hymenoptera > Halictidae > Halictus > Halictus rubicundus. The sequence continues at coordinate 292,468 of NW_027488742.1, read as the reverse complement.
TCCTATCCTCTATCCTATCCTATCCTCAATCCTATCCTATCTTCTATGCTATCCTATCCTCTATCCTGTCCTATCCTCTATCCTGTCCTATCCTCTATCCTATCCTCTATCCTATCCTATCGTCTATCCTATCCTACCCTCTATCCTATCCTATCCTCTTTCCTATCCTATCCTCTATCCTATCCTCTATCCTATCGTATCCTCTATCCTATCCCATACTCTGCCCTATCCTATACTCTAACCTGTCATATCCTCTATCCTATCCTATCCACTATCCTACAATATCCTCTATCCTATCCTATACTCTACCCTATCCTATCCTCTATAATATCTTATCCTCTATCCTATACTATCCTCTATCCCATCATATCATCTCTCCTATGCTATCCTCTACCCTATCCTATCCTCTGTCCTACCCTATCCTATCCTCTGTCCTACCCTATCCTGTATCCTATCCTCTATCCTATCCTATCCTCAATCCTATCCTATCTTCTATGCTATCCTATCCTCTATCCTGTCCTATCCTCTATCCTGTCCTATCCTCTATCCTATCCTCTATCCTATCCTATCGTCTATCCTATCCTACCCTCTATCCTATCCTATCCTCTTTCCTATCCTATCCTCCATCCTATCCTATCGACTATCCTATCCTATCGTCAATCCTATCCTATCCTCTATCCTATCCTATCCTCTATCCTATCCTATCGTCTATCCTATCCTATCCTCTATCCTATCCTATCCTCTATCCTATCCTATCCACTATCCTATCCTATTCTCTATCCTTTCCTATCCTCTATCCTATCCTATCCTCTATCCTATCCTATCCTCTAACCTATCCTATCCATAATCCTATCCTATCCTCCATGCTCTCCTATCCTCTATCCTATCCTATCATATCATCTATCGTATCCTATCCTCTATCCTATCCTATCTTCATCCTATCCTATCCTCTATCCTATCCTATCCTCTATCCTATCCTATCGTCAATCCTATCCTATCCTCTATCCTGTCCTATCCTCTATCCTGTCCTATCGTCTATCCTATCCTATCCTCTATCCTATCCTATCCTCTATCCTATCCTATCCACTATCCTATCCTATCCTCTATCCTATCCTATCCTCTATCCTATCCTATCCTCTATGCTATCCTATCCTCTATCCTATCCTATAGTCTATTCTATCCAATCCTCTATTCTATCCTATCCTCTATCCTATCCTATCCACTATCCTATCCTATCCTCTATCCTATCCTATCCTGTATCCTATCCTCTATCATATGCTATCCTCAATCGAATCCTATCCTATCCTCTATCCTATCCTATCCTCTATCCTATAATATAATCTATCCTACGCTATTCTCTATCCTATCCTATCCTCTTCCCTATCCCATACTCTATCCTATCATATCCTCTATCCTATCCTATCCTCTTTCCTATCCTATTCTCTATCCTATCATATCCTCTATCCTATCCTATCCTCTATCCTATCCTATCTTCTATATTATCCTATCCTCTATTTTATCCTGTCCTCAATCCTATCCTATCCTCTATCCTATCCTATCCTCTATCGTATCCTATCCTCTATCCTATCCAATCCTCTATCCTATCCTCTATCCCGTCCTGTCCTCTATCCTATCCTATCGTCAATCCTATCCTATCCTCTATCCTATCCTATCCTCTATCCTATCCTATCGTCAATCCTATCCTATCCTCTATCCTATCCTATCCTATCCTCTGTCCTATAATATCCTCTATCCTATCCTATCCTCTATCCTATCCTATCCTCTATCCTATCCTATCCTCTATCCTATCCTATCCTCTATCCTATCCTGTATCCTATCCTATACTCTATCCTATCCTGTACTCTATCCTACCCCATCCTCTATCCTATCCTATCCCCTATAATATCGTATCCTCTATCCTATAATATCATCTATCCTATCCTATTCTCTATCCTATCCTATCCTCTATCCTATCCTATCCTCTATCGTATCCTATCCTCTATCCTATCCAATCCTCTATCCTATCCTCTATCCCGTCCTGTCCTCTATCCTATCCTATCGTCAATCCTATCCTATCCTCTATCCTATCCTATCCTCTATCCTATCCTATCGTCTATCCTATCCTATCCTCCATCCTATCCTATCGTCTATCCTATCCTATCCTCCATCCTATCCTATCCTCTATCCTATCCTATCCACTATCCTATCCTATCCTCTATCCTATCCTATCCTCTATCCTATCCTATCCTCTATGCTATCCTATCCTCTATCCTATCCTATCGTCTATTCTATCCAATCCTCTATTCTATCCTATCCTCTATCCTATCCTATCCACTATCCTATCCTATCCTCTATCCTATCCTATCCTGTATCCTATCCTCTATCATATGCTATCCTCAATCGAATCCTATCCTATCCTCTATCCTATCCTATCCTCTATCCTATAATATAATCTATCCTACGCTATTCTCTATCCTATCCTATCCTCTTCCCTATCCCATACTCTATCCTATCATATCCTCTATCCTATCCTATCCACTATCCTATCCTATCCTCTTTCCTATCCTATCCTCTTTCCTATCCTATTCTCTATCCTATCCTATCCTCTATCCTATCCTATCTTCTATATTATCCTATCCTCTATTTTATCCTGTCCTCAATCCTATCCTATCCTCTAACCTATCCTATCCTCTATCGTATCCTATCCTCTATCCTATTCAATCCTCTATCCTATCCTCTATCCCGTCCTGTCCTCTATCCTATCCTATCGTCAATCCTATCCTATCCTCTATCCTATCCTATCCTCTATCCTATCCTATCGTCAATCCTATCCTATCCTCTATCCTATCCTATCCTCTATCCTATCCTATCGTCTATCCTATCCTATCCTCTATCCTATCCTATATTCTATCCTATCCTATCCACTATCCTATCCTATTCTCTATCCTTTCCTATCCTCTATCCTATCCTATCCTCTATCCTATCCTATCCTCTAACCTATCCTATCCATAATCCTATCCTATCCTCCATGCTCTCCTATCCTCTATCCTATCCTATCATATCATCTATCGTATCCTATCCTCTATCCTATCCTATCTTCTATCCTATCCTATCCTCTATCCTATCCTATCCTCTAACCTATCCTATCCTTAATCCTATCCTATCCTCCATGCTATCCTATCCTCTATCCTATCCTATCATATCATCTATCGTATCCTATCCTCCATGCTATCCTATCCTCTATCCTATCCTATCATATCATCTATCGTATCCTATCCTCTATCCTATCCTATCTTCTATCCTATCCTATCCTCCATCCTATCCTATCCTCTATCCTATCCTATCCTCTATCCTATCCAATCCCCTATCCTATACTCTATCATATCCTGTATTATATCCTATCCTCTATAATATCCTATCCTCTATCCTATACTATCCTCTATCCCATAATATCATCTATCCTATGGTATCCTCTACCCTATCCTATCCTCTGTCCTACCCTATCCTGTATCCTATCCTCTATCCTATCCTATCCTCAATCCTATCCTATCTTCTATGCTATCCTATCCTCTATCCTGTCCTATCCTCTATCCTGTCCTATCCTCTATCCTATCCTCTATCCTATCCTATCGTCTATCCTATCCTACCCTCTATCCTATCCTATCCTCTTTCCTATCCTATCCTCTATCCTATCCTCTATCCTATCGTATCCTCTATCCTATCCCATACTCTGCCCTATCCTATACTCTAACCTGTCATATCCTCTATCCTATCCTATCCACTATCCTACAATATCCTCTATCCTATCCTATACTCTACCCTATCCTATCCTCTATAATATCTTATCCTCTATCCTATACTATCCTCTATCCCATCATATCATCTCTCCTATGCTATCCTCTACCCTATCCTATCCTCTGTCCTACCCTATCCTGTATCCTATCCTCTATCCTATCCTATCCTCAATCCTATCCTATCTTCTATGCTATCCTATCCTCTATCCTGTCCTATCCTCTATCCTGTCCTATCCTCTATCCTATCCTCTATCCTATCCTATCGTCTATCCTATCCTACCCTCTATCCTATCCTATCCTCTTTCCTATCCTATCCTCCATCCTATCCTATCGACTATCCTATCCTATCGTCAATCCTATCCTATCCTCTATCCTATCCTATCCTCTATCCTATCCTATCGTCTATCCTATCCTATCCTCTATCCTATCCTATCCTCTATCCTATCCTATCCACTATCCTATCCTATTCTCTATCCTTTCCTATCCTCTATCCTATCCTATCCTCTATCCTATCCTATCCTCTAACCTATCCTATCCATAATCCTATCCTATCCTCCATGCTCTCCTATCCTCTATCCTATCCTATCATATCATCTATCGTATCCTATCCTCTATCCTATCCTATCTTCATCCTATCCTATCCTCTATCCTATCCTATCCTCTATCCTATCCTATCGTCAATCCTATCCTATCCTCTATCCTGTCCTATCCTCTATCCTGTCCTATCGTCTATCCTATCCTATCCTCTATCCTATCCTATCCTCTATCCTATCCTATCCACTATCCTATCCTATCCTCTATCCTATCCTATCCTCTATCCTATCCTATCCTCTATGCTATCCTATCCTCTATCCTATCCTATAGTCTATTCTATCCAATCCTCTATTCTATCCTATCCTCTATCCTATCCTATCCACTATCCTATCCTATCCTCTATCCTATCCTATCCTGTATCCTATCCTCTATCATATGCTATCCTCAATCGAATCCTATCCTATCCTCTATCCTATCCTATCCTCTATCCTATAATATAATCTATCCTACGCTATTCTCTATCCTATCCTATCCTCTTCCCTATCCCATACTCTATCCTATCATATCCTCTATCCTATCCTATCCTCTTTCCTATCCTATTCTCTATCCTATCATATCCTCTATCCTATCCTATCCTCTATCCTATCCTATCTTCTATATTATCCTATCCTCTATTTTATCCTGTCCTCAATCCTATCCTATCCTCTATCCTATCCTATCCTCTATCCTATCCTATCCTCTGTCCTATAATATCCTCTATCCTATCCTATCCTCTATCCTATCCTATCCTCTATCCTATCCTATCCTCTATCCTATCCTATCCTCTATCCTATCCTATCCTCTATCCTATCCTGTATCCTATCCTATACTCTATCCTATCCTGTACTCTATCCTACCCCATCCTCTATCCTATCCTATCCCCTATAATATCGTATCCTCTATCCTATAATATCATCTATCCTATCCTATTCTCTATCCTATCCTATCCTCTATCCTATCCTATCCTCTATCGTATCCTATCCTCTATCCTATCCAATCCTCTATCCTATCCTCTATCCCGTCCTGTCCTCTATCCTATCCTATCGTCAATCCTATCCTATCCTCTATCCTATCCTATCCTCTATCCTATCCTATCGTCTATCCTATCCTATCCTCCATCCTATCCTATCGTCTATCCTATCCTATCCTCCATCCTATCCTATCCTCTATCCTATCCTATCCACTATCCTATCCTATCCTCTATCCTATCCTATCCTCTATCCTATCCTATCCTCTATGCTATCCTATCCTCTATCCTATCCTATCGTCTATTCTATCCAATCCTCTATTCTATCCTATCCTCTATCCTATCCTATCCACTATCCTATCCTATCCTCTATCCTATCCTATCCTGTATCCTATCCTCTATCATATGCTATCCTCAATCGAATCCTATCCTATCCTCTATGCTATCCTATCCTCTATCCTATAATATAATCTATCCTACGCTATTCTCTATACTATCCTATCCTCTTCCCTATCCCATACTCTATCCTATCATATCCTCTATCCTATCCTATCCACTATCCTATCCTATCCTCTTTCCTATCCTATTCTCTATCCTATCCTATCCTCTAGCCTATCCTATCCTCTATCCTATCCTATCTTCTATATTATCCTATCCTCTATTTTATCCTGTCCTCAATCCTATCCTATCCTCTAACCTATCCTATCCTCTATCGTATCCTATCCTCTATCCTATTCAATCCTCTATCCTATCCTCTATCCCGTCCTGTCCTCTATCCTATCCTATCGTCAATCCTATCCTATCCTCTATCCTATCCTATCCTCTATCCTATCCTATCGTCAATCCTATCCTATCCTCTATCCTATCCTATCCTCTATCCTATCCTATCGTCTATCCTATCCTATCCTCTATCCTATCCTATATTCTATCCTATCCTATCCACTATCCTATCCTATTCTCTATCCTTTCCTATCCTCTATCCTATCCTATCCTCTATCCTATCCTATCCTCTAACCTATCCTATCCATAATCCTATCCTATCCTCCATGCTCTCCTATCCTCTATCCTATCCTATCATATCATCTATCGTATCCTATCCTCTATCCTATCCTATCTTCTATCCTATCCTATCCTCTATCCTATCCTATCCTCTAACCTATCCTATCCTTAATCCTATCCTATCCTCCATGCTATCCTATCCTCTATCCTATCCTATCATATCATCTATCGTATCCTATCCTCCATGCTATCCTATCCTCTATCCTATCCGAATCATATCATCTATCGTATCCTATCCTCTATCCTATCCTATCTTCTATCCTATCCTATCCTCCATCCTATCCTATCCTCTATCCTATCCTATCCTCTATCCTATCCTATCTTCTATATTACCCTATGCTCTATTTTATCCTGTCCTCAATCCTATCCTATCCTCTATCATATCATATCCTCTTTCCTATCCTATTCTCTATCCTATCCTATCCTCTATCCTATCCTATCCTCTATCCTATAATATCCTCTATAATATCGTATCCTCTATCCTATCCTATCCCATCCTCTGTCCTATAATATCCTCTATCCTATCCTATCCTCTATCCTATCCTATCCTCCATCCTATCCTATCCTCTATCCTATCCTGTATCCTATCCTATCCTCTATCCTATACTGTACTCTATCCTATCCCATCCTCTATCCTATCCTATCCCCTATAATATCGTATAATCTATCCTATAATATCATCTATCCTATCCTATTCTCTATCCTATCCTATCCTCTATCCTATCCTATCCTCTATCGTATCCTATCCTCTAAACTATCCAATCCTCTATCCTGTCCTCTATCCCGTCCTGTCCTCTATCCTATCCTATCGTCATTCCTATAATATCATCTATCCTATCCTATCCTCTATCCTATCCTATCCTCTATCCTATCCTATCCTCTATCCTATCCTATCCTCTATCCTATCCTATCCTCTATCCTATCCTATCCTCTATCCTATCCTATCCTCTATCCTATCCTGTATCCTATCCTATACTCTATCCTATCCTGTACTCTATCCTACCCCATCCTCTATCCTATCCTATCCCCTATAATATCGTATCCTCTATCCTATAATATCATCTATCCTATCCTATTCTCTATCCTATCCTATCCTCTATCCTATCCTATCCTCTATCGTATCCTATCCTCTATCCTATCCAATCCTCTATCCTATCCTCTATCCCGTCCTGTCCTCTATCCTATCCTATCGTCAATCCTATCCTATCCTCTATCCTATCCTATCCTCTATCCTATCCTATCGTCTATCCTATCCTATCCTCTATCCTATCCTATCCTCTATCCTATCCTATCCACTATCCTATCCTATCCTCTATCCTATTCTATCCTCTATCCTATCCTATCCTCTATGCTATCCTATCCTCTATCCTATCCTATCGTCTATTCTATCCAATCCTCTATTCTATCCTATCCTCTATCCTATCCTATCCACTATCCTATCCTATCCTCTATCCTATCCTATCCTGTATCCTATCCTCTATCATATGCTATCCTCAATCGAATCCTATCCTATCCTCTATCCTATCCTATCCTCTATCCTATAATATAATCTATCCTACGCTATTCTCTATCCTATCCTATCCTCTTCCCTATCCCATACTCTATCCTATCATATCCTCTATCCTATCCTATCCACTATCCTATCCTATCCTCTTTCCTATCCTATTCTCTATCCTATCCTATCCTCTATCCTATCATATCCTCTATCCTATCCTATCCACTATCCTATCCTATCCTCTTTCCTATCCTATTCTCTATCCTATCCTATCCTCTAGCCTATCCTATCCTCTATCCTATCCTATCTTCTATATTATCCTATCCTCTATTTTATCCTGTCCTCAATCCTATCCTATCCTCTAACCTATCCTATCCTCTATCGTATCCTATCCTCTATCCTATTCAATCCTCTATCCTATCCTCTATCCCGTCCTGTCCTCTATCCTATCCTATCGTCAATCCTATCCTATCCTCTATCCTATCCTATCCTCTATCCTATCCTATCGTCAATCCTATCCTATCCTCTATCCTATCCTATCCTCTATCCTATCCTATCGTCTATCCTATCCTATCCTCTATCCTATCCTATATTCTATCCTATCCTATCCACTATCCTATCCTATTCTCTATCCTTTCCTATCCTCTATCCTATCCTATCCTCTATCCTATCCTATCCTCTAACCTATCCTATCCATAATCCTATCCTATCCTCCATGCTCTCCTATCCTCTATCCTATCCTATCATATCATCTATCGTATCCTATCCTCTATCCTATCCTATCTTCTATCCTATCCTATCCTCTATCCTATCCTATCCTCTAACCTATCCTATCCTTAATCCTATCCTATCCTCCATGCTATCCTATCCTCTATCCTATCCTATCATATCATCTATCGTATCCTATCCTCCATGCTATCCTATCCTCTATCCTATCCGAATCATATCATCTATCGTATCCTATCCTCTATCCTATCCTATCTTCTATCCTATCCTATCCTCCATCCTATCCTATCCTCTATCCTATCCTATCCTCTATCCTATCCTATCTTCTATATTACCCTATGCTCTATTTTATCCTGTCCTCAATCCTATCCTATCCTCTATCATATCATATCCTCTTTCCTATCCTATTCTCTATCCTATCCTATCCTCTATCCTATCCTATCCTCTATCCTATAATATCCTCTATAATATCGTATCCTCTATCCTATCCTATCCCATCCTCTGTCCTATAATATCCTCTATCCTATCCTATCCTCTATCCTATCCTATCCTCCATCCTATCCTATCCTCTATCCTATCCTGTATCCTATCCTATCCTCTATCCTATACTGTACTCTATCCTATCCCATCCTCTATCCTATCCTATCCCCTATAATATCGTATAATCTATCCTATAATATCATCTATCCTATCCTATTCTCTATCCTATCCTATCCTCTATCCTATCCTATCCTCTATCGTATCCTATCCTCTAAACTATCCAATCCTCTATCCTGTCCTCTATCCCGTCCTGTCCTCTATCCTATCCTATCGTCATTCCTATAATATCATCTATCCTATCCTATCCTCTATCCTATCCTATCCTCTATCCTATCCTATCCTCTATCCTATCCTATCCTCTATCCTATCCTATCCTCTATCCTATCCTATCCTCTATCCTATCCTATCCTCTATCCTATCCTGTATCCTATCCTATACTCTATCCTATCCTGTACTCTATCCTACCCCATCCTCTATCCTATCCTATCCCCTATAATATCGTATCCTCTATCCTATAATATCATCTATCCTATCCTATTCTCTATCCTATCCTATCCTCTATCCTATCCTATCCTCTATCGTATCCTATCCTCTATCCTATCCAATCCTCTATCCTATCCTCTATCCCGTCCTGTCCTCTATCCTATCCTATCGTCAATCCTATCCTATCCTCTATCCTATCCTATCCTCTATCCTATCCTATCGTCTATCCTATCCTATCCTCTATCCTATCCTATCCTCTATCCTATCCTATCCACTATCCTATCCTATCCTCTATCCTATTCTATCCTCTATCCTATCCTATCCTCTATGCTATCCTATCCTCTATCCTATCCTATCGTCTATTCTATCCAATCCTCTATTCTATCCTATCCTCTATCCTATCCTATCCACTATCCTATCCTATCCTCTATCCTATCCTATCCTGTATCCTATCCTCTATCATATGCTATCCTCAATCGAATCCTATCCTATCCTCTATCCTATCCTATCCTCTATCCTATAATATAATCTATCCTACGCTATTCTCTATCCTATCCTATCCTCTTCCCTATCCCATACTCTATCCTATCATATCCTCTATCCTATCCTATCCACTATCCTATCCTATCCTCTTTCCTATCCTATTCTCTATCCTATCCTATCCTCTATCCTATCCTATCCTCTATCCTATCCTATCTTCTATATTATCCTATCCTCTATTTTATCCTGTCCTCAATCCTATCCTATCCTCTATCCTATCCTATCCTCTATCGTATCCTATCCTCTATCCTATCCAATCCTCTATCCTATCCTCTATCCCGTCCTGTCCTCTATCCTATCCTATCGTCAATCCTATCCTATACTCTATCCTATCCTATCCTCTATCCTATCCTATCGTCAATCCTATCCTGTATCCTATCCTATACTCTATCCTATCCTGTACTCTATCCTACCCCATCCTCTATCCTATCCTATCCCCTATAATATCGTATCCTCTATCCTATAATATCATCTATCCTATCCTATTCTCTATCCTATCCTATCCTCTATCCTATCCTATCCTCTATCGTATCCTATCCTCTATCCTATCCAATCCTCTATCCTATCCTCTATCCCGTCCTGTCCTCTATCCTATCCTATCGTCAATCCTATCCTATGCTCTATCCTATCCTATCCTCTATCCTATCCTATCGTCTATCCTATCCTATCCTCTATCCTATCCTATCCTCTATCCTATCCTATCCACTATCCTATCCTATCCTCTATCCTATCCTATCCTCTATCCTATACTATCCTCTATGCTATCCTATCCTCTATCCTATCCTATCGTCTATTCTATCCAATCCTCTATTCTATCCTATCCTCTATCCTATCCTATCCACTATCCTATCCTATCCTCTATCCTATCCTATCCTGTATCCTATCCTCTATCATATGCTATCCTCAATCGAATCCTATCCTATCCTCTATCCTATCCTATCCTCTATCCTATAATATAATCTATCCTACGCTATTCTCTATCCTATCCTATCCTCTTCCCTATCCCATACTCTATCCTATCATATCCTCTATCCTATCCTATCCACTATCCTATCCTATCCTCTTTCCTATCCTATTCTCTATCCTATCCTATCCTCTATCCTATCCTATCCTCTATCCTATCCTATCTTCTATATTATCCTATCCTCTATTTTATCCTGTCCTCAATCCTATCCTATCCTCTATCCTATCCTATCCTCTATCGTATCCTATCCTCTATCCTATCCAATCCTCTATCCTATCCTCTATCCCGTCCTGTCCTCTATCCTATCCTATCGTCAATCCTATCCTATCCTCTATCCTATCCTATCCTCTATCCTATCCTATCGTCAATCCTATCCTATCCTCTATCCTATCCTATCCTCTATCCTATCCTATCGTCTATCCTATCCTATCCTCTATCCTATCCTATCCTCTATCCTATCCTATCCACTATCCTATCCTATTCTCTATCCTTTCCTATCCTCTATCCTATCCTATCCTCTATCCTATCCTATCCTCTATCCTATCCTATCGTCTATCCTATCCTATCCTCTATCCTATCCTATCCTCTATCCTATCCTATCCACTATCCTATCCTATTCTCTATCCTTTCCTATCCTCTATCCTATCCTATCCTCTATCCTATCCTATCCTCTAACCTATCCTATCCATAATCCTATCCTATCCTCCATGCTATCCTATCCTCTATCCTATCCTATCATATCATCTATCGTATCCTATCCTCCATGCTATCCTATCCTCTATCCTATCCTATCATATCATCTATCGTATCCTATCCTCTATCCTATCCTATCTTCATCCTATCCTATCCTCTATCCTATCCTATCCTCTATCCTATCCTATCGTCAATCCTATCCTATCCTCTATCCTGTCCTATCCTCTATCCTGTCCTATCGTCTATCCTATCCTATCCTCTATCCTATCCTATCCTCTATCCTATCCTATCCACTATCCTATCCTATCCTCTATCCTATCCTATCCTCTATCCTATCCTATCCTCTATGCTATCCTATCCTCTATCCTATCCTATAGTCTATTCTATCCAATCCTCTATTCTATCCTATCCTCTATCCTATCCTATCCACTATCCTATCCTATCCTCTATCCTATCCTATCCTGTATCCTATCCTCTATCATATGCTATCCTCAATCGAATCCTATCCTATCCTCTATCCTATCCTATCCTCTATCCTATAATATAATCTATCCTACGCTATTCTCTATCCTATCCTATCCTCTTCCCTATCCCATACTCTATCCTATCATATCCTCTATCCTATCCTATCCTCTTTCCTATCCTATTCTCTATCCTATCATATCCTCTATCCTATCCTATCCTCTATCCTATCCTATCTTCTATATTATCCTATCCTCTATTTTATCCTGTCCTCAATCCTATCCTATCCTCTATCCTATCCTATCCTCTATCGTATCCTATCCTCTATCCTATCCAATCCTCTATCCTATCCTCTATCCCGTCCTGTCCTCTATCCTATCCTATCGTCAATCCTATCCTATCCTCTATCCTATCCTATCCTCTATCCTATCCTATCGTCAATCCTATCCTATCCTCTATCCTATCCTATCCTATCCTCTGTCCTATAATATCCTCTATCCTATCCTATCCTCTATCCTATCCTATCCTCTATCCTATCCTATCCTCTATCCTATCCTATCCTCTATCCTATCCTGTATCCTATCCTATACTCTATCCTATCCTGTACTCTATCCTACCCCATCCTCTATCCTATCCTATCCCCTATAATATCGTATCCTCTATCCTATAATATCATCTATCCTATCCTATTCTCTATCCTATCCTATCCTCTATCCTATCCTATCCTCTATCGTATCCTATCCTCTATCCTATCCAATCCTCTATCCTATCCTCTATCCCGTCCTGTCCTCTATCCTATCCTATCGTCAATCCTATCCTATCCTCTATCCTATCCTATCCTCTATCCTATCCTATCGTCTATCCTATCCTATCCTCCATCCTATCCTATCGTCTATCCTATCCTATCCTCCATCCTATCCTATCCTCTATCCTATCCTATCCTCTAACCTATCCTATCCATAATCCTATCCTATCCTCCATGCTCTCCTATCCTCTATCCTATCCTATCATATCATCTATCGTATCCTATCCTCTATCCTATCCTATCTTCTATCCTATCCTATCCTCTATCCTATCCTATCCTCTAACCTATCCTATCCTTAATCCTATCCTATCCTCCATGCTATCCTATCCTCTATCCTATCCTATCATATCATCTATCGTATCCTATCCTCCATGCTATCCTATCCTCTATCCTATCCGAATCATATCATCTATCGTATCCTATCCTCTATCCTATCCTATCTTCTATCCTATCCTATCCTCCATCCTATCCTATCCTCTATCCTATCCTATCCTCTATCCTATCCTATCTTCTATATTACCCTATGCTCTATTTTATCCTGTCCTCAATCCTATCCTATCCTCTATCATATCATATCCTCTTTCCTATCCTATTCTCTATCCTATCCTATCCTCTATCCTATCCTATCCTCTATCCTATAATATCCTCTATAATATCGTATCCTCTATCCTATCCTATCCCATCCTCTGTCCTATAATATCCTCTATCCTATCCTATCCTCTATCCTATCCTATCCTCCATCCTATCCTATCCTCTATCCTATCCTGTATCCTATCCTATCCTCTATCCTATCCTGTACTCTATCCTATCCCATCCTCTATCCTATCCTATCCCCTATAATATCGTATAATCTATCCTATAATATCATCTATCCTATCCTATTCTCTATCCTATCCTATCCTCTATCCTATCCTATCCTCTATCGTATCCTATCCTCTAAACTATCCAATCCTCTATCCTGTCCTCTATCCCGTCCTGTCCTCTATCCTATCCTATCGTCATTCCTATAATATCATCTATCCTATCCTATCCTCTATCCTATCCTATCCTCTATCCTATCCTATCCTCTATCCTATCCTATCCTCTATCCTATCCTATCCTCTATCCTATCCTATCCTCTATCCTATCCTGTATCCTATCCTATACTCTATCCTATCCTGTACTCTATCCTACCCCATCCTCTATCCTATCCTATCCCCTATAATATCGTATCCTCTATCCTATAATATCATCTATCCTATCCTATTCTCTATCCTATCCTATCCTCTATCCTATCCTATCCTCTATCGTATCCTATCCTCTATCCTATCCAATCCTCTATCCTATCCTCTATCCCGTCCTGTCCTCTATCCTATCCTATCGTCAATCCTATCCTATCCTCTATCCTATCCTATCCTCTATCCTATCCTATCGTCTATCCTATCCTATCCTCTATCCTATCCTATCCTCTATCCTATCCTATCCACTATCCTATCCTATCCTCTATCCTATTCTATCCTCTATCCTATCCTATCCTCTATGCTATCCTATCCTCTATCCTATCCTATCGTCTATTCTATCCAATCCTCTAATCTATCCTATCCTCTATCCTATCCTATCCACTATCCTATCCTATCCTCTATCCTATCCTATCCTGTATCCTATCCTCTATCATATGCTATCCTCAATCGAATCCTATCCTATCCTCTATCCTATCCTATCCTCTATCCTATAATATAATCTATCCTACGCTATTCTCTATCCTATCCTATCCTCTTCCCTATCCCATACTCTATCCTATCATATCCTCTATCCTATCCTATCCACTATCCTATCCTATCCTCTTTCCTATCCTATTCTCTATCCTATCCTATCCTCTATCCTATCCTATCCTCTATCCTATCCTATCTTCTATATTATCCTATCCTCTATTTTATCCTGTCCTCAATCCTATCCTATCCTCTATCCTATCCTATCCTCTATCGTATCCTATCCTCTATCCTATCCAATCCTCTATCCTATCCTCTATCCCGTCCTGTCCTCTATCCTATCCTATCGTCAATCCTATCCTATCCTCTATCCTATCCTATCCTCTATCCTATCCTATCGTCAATCCTATCCTATCCTCTATCCTATCCTATCCTCTATCCTATCCTATCGTCTATCCTATCCTATCCTCTATCCTATCCTATCCTCTATCCTATCCTATCCACTATCCTATCCTATTCTCTATCCTTTCCTATCCTCTATCCTATCCTATCCTCTATCCTATCCTATCCTCTATCCTATCCTATCGTCTATCCTATCCTATCCTCTATCCTATCCTATCCTCTATCCTATCCTATCCACTATCCTATCCTATTCTCTATCCTTTCCTATCCTCTATCCTATCCTATCCTCTATCCTATCCTATCCTCTAACCTATCCTATCCATAATCCTATCCTATCCTCCATGCTATCCTATCCTCTATCCTATCCTATCGTCAATCCTATCCTATCCTCTATCCTATCCTATCCTATCCTCTGTCCTATAATATCCTCTATCCTATCCTATCCTCTATCCTATCCTATCCTCTATCCTATCCTATCCTCTATCCTATCCTGTATCCTATCCTATACTCTATCCTATCCTGTACTCTATCCTACCCCATCCTCTATCCTATCCTATCCCCTATAATATCGTATCCTCTATCCTATAATATCATCTATCCTATCCTATTCTCTATCCTATCCTATCCTCTATCCTATCCTATCCTCTATCGTATCCTATCCTCTATCCTATCCAATCCTCTATCCTATCCTCTATCCCGTCCTGTCCTCTATCCTATCCTATCGTCAATCCTATCCTATCCTCTATCCTATCCTATCCTCTATCCTATCCTATCGTCTATCCTATCCTATCCTCTATCCTATCCTATCCTCTATCCTATCCTATCCACTATCCTATCCTATCCTCTATCCTATCCTATCCTCTATCCTATCCTATCCTCTATGCTATCCTATCCTCTATCCTATCCTATCGTCTATTCTATCCAATCCTCTATTCTATCCTATCCTCTATCCTATCCTATCCACTATCCTATCCTATCCTCTATCCTATCCTATCCTGTATCCTATCCTCTATCATATGCTATCCTCAATCGAATCCTATCCTATCCTCTATCCTATCCTATCCTCTATCCTATAATATAATCTATCCTACGCTATTCTCTATCCTATCCTATCCTCTTCCCTATCCCATACTCTATCCTATCATATCCTCTATCCTATCCTATCCTCTATCCTATCCTATCCTCTATCCTATCCTATCTTCTATATTATCCTATCCTCTATTTTATCCTGTCCTCAATCCTATCCTATCCTCTATCCTATCCTATCCTCTATCGTATCCTATCCTCTATCCTATCCAATCCTCTATCCTATCCTCTATCCCGTCCTGTCCTCTATCCTATCCTATCGTCAATCCTATCCTATCCTCTATCCTATCCTATCCTCTATCCTATCCTATCGTCAATCCTATCCTATCCTCTATCCTATCCTATCCTCTATCCTATCCTATCGTCTATCCTATCCTATCCTCTATCCTATCCTATCCTCTATCCTATCCTATCCACTATCCTATCCTATTCTCTATCCTTTCCTATCCTCTATCCTATCCTATCCTCTATCCTATCCTATCCTCTATCCTATCCTATCGTCTATCCTATCCTATCCTCTATCCTATCCTATCCTCTATCCTATCCTATCCACTATCCTATCCTATTCTCTATCCTTTCCTATCCTCTATCCTATCCTATCCTCTATCCTATCCTATCCTCTAACCTATCCTATCCATAATCCTATCCTATCCTCCATGCTATCCTATCCTCTATCCTATCCTATCATATCATCTATCGTATCCTATCCTCCATGCTATCCTATCCTCTATCCTATCCTATCATATCATCTATCGTATCCTAGCCTCTATCCTATCCTATCCTCTATCCTATCCAATCCCCTATCCTATACTCTATCATATCCTGTATTATATCCTATCCTCTATAATATCCTATCCTCTATCCTATACTATCCTCTATCCCATAATATCATCTATCCTATTGTATCCTCTACCCTATCCTATCCTCTGTCCTACCCTATCCTGTATCCTATCCTTTATCCTATCCTATCCTCAATCCTATCCTATCTTCTATGCTATCCTATCCTCTATCCTGTCCTATCCTCTATCCTGTCCTATCCTCTATCCTATCCTCTATCCTATCCTCTATCCTATCCTATCGTCTATCCTATCCTATCCTCTATCCTATCCTATCCTCTTTCCTATCCTATCCTCTATCCTATCCTCTATCCTATCGTATCCTCTATCCTATCCCAAAACTCTGCCCTATCCTATACTCTAACCTATCATATCCTCTATCCTATCCTATCCACTATCCTACAATATCCTCTATCCTATCCTATACTCTACCCTATCCTATCCTCTATAATATCTTATCCTCTATCCTATACTATCCTCTATCCCATCATATCATCTCTCCTATGCTATCCTCTACCCTATCCTATCCTCTGTCCTACCCTATCCTGTATCCTATCCTCCATCCTATCCTATCGACTATCCTATCCTATCGTCAATCCTATCCTATCCTCTATCCTATCCTTTCCTCTATCCTATCCTATCGTCTATCCTATCCTATCCTCTATCCTATCCTCTATCCTATCCTATCCTCTATCCTATCCTATCCACTATCCTATCCTATTCTCTATCCTTTCCTATCCTCTATCCTATCCTATCCTCTATCCTATCCTATCCTCTATCCTATCCTATCCATAATCCTATCCTATCCTCCATGCTCTCCTATCCTCTATCCTATCCTATCATATCATCTATCGTATCCTATCCTCTATCCTATCCTATCTTCTATCCTATCCTATCCTCCATCCTATCCTATCCTCTATCCTATCCTATCCTCTATCCTATCCTATCTTCTATATTACCCTATCCTCTATTTTATCCTGTCCTCAATCCTATCCTATCCTCTATCATATCATATCCTCTTTCCTATCCTATTCTCTATCCTATCCTATCCTCTATCCTATCCTATCCTCTATCCTATAATATCCTCTATCCTATCCTATCCCATCCTCTGTCCTATAATATCCTCTATCCTATCCTATCCTCTATCCTATCCTATCCTCCATCCTATCCTATCCTCTATCCTATCCTGTATCCTATCCTATCCTCTATCCTATCCTGTACTCTATCCTATCCCATCCTCTATCCTATCCTATCCCCTATAATATCGTATAATCTATCCTATAATATCATCTATCCTATCCTATTCTCTATCCTATCCTATCCTCTATCCTATCCTATCCTCTATCGTATCCTATCCTCTAAACTATCCAATCCTCTATCCTGTCCTCTATCCCGTCCTGTCCTCTATCCTATCCTATCGTCAATCCTATAATATCATCTATCCTATCCTATCCTCTATCCTATCCTATCCTCTATCCTATCCTATCCTCTATCCTATCCTATCCTCTATC
The DNA here is from genome assembly GCF_050948215.1 of Halictus rubicundus. NCBI lineage: Eukaryota > Metazoa > Arthropoda > Insecta > Hymenoptera > Halictidae > Halictus > Halictus rubicundus. The sequence continues at coordinate 273,844 of NW_027488742.1, read as the reverse complement.
CTATCCTATCCTCTATCCTATCCTCTATCCTATCCTATCCTCTATCCTCTATCCCATCCAATCCTCTATCCTATACTCTATCCTATCCTCTATCATATGCTATCCTCAATCGAATCCTATCCTATCCTCTATCCTATCCTATCCTCTATCCTATAATATCATCTATCCAACGCTATTCTCTATCCTATCCCATCCTCTTCCCTAACCCATACTCTATCCTATCATATCCTCTATCCTATCCTATCCACTATCCTATCCTATCCTCTTTCCTATCCTATTCTCTATCCTATCCTATCCTCTATCCTATCCTATACTTTATCGTATCCTGTCCTCTATCCTATCCAATCCTTTATATTATCCTCTATCCTATCCTATCCTCTATCCTATCCTATCCTCTATCCTATCCTATCCTCTATCCTATCCTATCCTCTATCCTATCCTATCCTCTATCCTATCCTATCCTCTATCCTATCCTGTACTCTATCCTATCCCATCCTCTATCCTATCCTATCCCCTATAATATCGTATCCTCTATCCTATAATATCATCTAACCTATCCTATCCTCCATCCTGTCCTATCCTCTATCCTATCCTCTATAATATCGTATCCTCTATCCTATCCTATCCTCTATCCTTTATCCTATCCTATCCTCTATCGTATCCTATCCTCTATCCTAACCTATCCTCTATCCTATCCTATCCACTATCCTATAATATTCTCTATCCTATCCTATCCTCTACCCTATCCTATCCTCTATAATATCTTATCCTCTATCCTGTCCCATCCTCTATCCTATCCTCTATCCTATCCTATCGTCTATATTATCCTACCCTCTATCCTATCCTATCCTCTTTCCTATCCTATCCTCTATCCTATCCTCTATCCTATCGTATCCTCTATCCTATCCCATACTCTGCCCTATCCTATACTCTATCCTATCATATCCTCTATCCTATCCTATCCACTATCCTATAATATCCTCTATCCTATCCTATACTCTACCCTATCCTATCCTCTATAATATCTTATCCTCTATCCTATCGTATCCTCTATCCTATCATATCCTCTATACTATCCTATTCTCTATCCTATCCTATCCATAATCCTATCCTATCCTCCATGCTCTCCTATCCTCTATCCTATCCTATCATATCATCTATCGTATCCTATCCTCTATCCTATCCTATCTTCTATCCTATCCTATCCTCTATCCTATCCTATCCTCTAACCTATCCTATCCTTAATCCTATCCTATCCTCCATGCTATCCTATTTTTTTTTTTTTTTTTTTTTTCGAGGAGGTAATCTCGTTACGGATACCCGAACCCCCCCGGGGGGGGTGGTCCGGGTTATGTGGGACTCCTCGGCTGGTTGGTGCAACGCCGAGTATACCCACTAACTCCTCCCCGTCCGTCCCTAGACTCCTGGGGGCACCCGTGCTCTGCGCGCGCATGTCAATCCGGTGTGCCCCCGCCTTAGCATACCACCCAGGGGGGGGGACGCGGCCCCCTCCCGTACCTACTCTATCCGAAGGCACCACGCAACGGACGACGTGGCGCCTTCCCCCCCTGTTAGGCCGCCCGATGAGCATCCGAGCCCCCGCCCGAGATGCCCGGCGGCCTCCGGGGACGCCGTTGGTGACCGAGTGTAAGGGGATATCCGATCCCCCGCCTCGAGATCATCAAGGGCGTCCCCGCTCGCGTCAGAGGCGTCGCAACGGGGGTACGCCCCCGGGGCGTACCCTGCGCCGCCTCCCCCCCCTTCGGCCGGGATCGTGATTACGCTCCCGATCCCGTTCCGCAGCCTCCTTCCGCAGCATAACCCGCTCGCAGAAGGAAGCGAACCCCCTCCACGCCTCCTCGCCACCGGCTGCCGCAGCGACGACAGCCGGGAGCGAGAGGTCGTGGCCCACCGCGCGCCGCAGGGCACGGCGCTCTCCCCCCCATGCCGGACACTCCTCCAGAGTGTGTTGCGCCGTGTCCCGCGGCTCGCCGCAGTGGTGACACGCCTCCTCGGCCTCCCTCCCGATGCGACACAGGTAGTCGCCGAAGCACCCGTGCCCGGTCATCACCTGCGTCACACGGTAGGAGACCCTATGCCCCATCCATCCCCTGTTCCATTGATCGAACACCGGGAGGATGGCCCGAACGGCCCGCCTCTCGCCCTCCCTCGTCCCGGGAAGGCTATCGCGCCACTCCCGGGCTGCGTGCCGCCGAGCATGTCGCCTGAGCTCATCCACCATGAGCCGCGCCTGATCCGGGGCCACCCCCCGGAGCCGGAGTTCCCTGGAGTGCGTATGCACATCCGCCAACACGCGGGCCTCCAGCTCGAGGGGGATCAGCCCCGACATCACCATCGCCGTCGCGTATGAAATGGTGCGGTACCCCCGCACGATGCCTATGGCCAGCCTGCGCTCGATGCGACGCAGCAGCGACCGTGTGCCGCCACTGCGCCCCCTAGCCAAGACATCGCGCGCCCATACAGGGGCTCCGTACAGGACCAAAACTCGCACCACCACCGCGAACAGACGACGCACCCGTCCACAGGGTCCCCCGAGATTCGGGAGAAGGCGACCGAGCGCAGCGGTCGCCCTCTCCGCCCGGGGCGCCAGCGACTCAAGGTGGCGGTCAAAACGCCACCGGCCGTCAAGCTCGAGTCCCAGGTACCGCATCTGGGACCCGACCCTGACCATCCCCTCCCCCACGCAGATCCAGCACTGGGGAGGCGCCGCCAACCGGGCCGAGCGGAGAAACCACATGGCCCTGGTTTTCTCGACGGACACCTCTAGGCCCAGCGACCGGATCGCGCGCACCGCGCGCCACGCGCCGCGCTCCGCCAGGCAGATGGCCTCCTTCGCATACCTCCCGGTGGCCAATACCAGCGTGTCGTCGGCGTAACACGTCAGGCTGACCCCGGGAGGCATCTCCTCCCGCAGGACGCGATCGTACGCAAGATTCCACAGCAACGGGCCCAACACCGAGCCCTGCGGAACCCCGCGCACGACGCCCCTGCGCACCATCCCGTACCGGCCGGGATACTCTATACCCCTGTCGGAGAGATAGCTCCCGATCACCCTTCTGAGATACAGAGGCACCCGGTGGAAGACCAGGGCCTCCATTATCCGATCCCAGGGGACGGTGTTGAACGCGTTAGCGATATCCAAGGATATCGCCAACGCAACACCGCCCCCCCTCGTACAGGCCTCCGAGAGAGCCCTCACCCGCCGAATAGCGTCGACGGTGGAGAGACCCTCCCGGAAGCCGAATTGAACCCCGCTCAGATCGGGGACCCCTCCCGCCGACAGGTGCCGGACGAGGCGTCCAACGAGTACGCGCTCGAACAACTTCCCCGCCTCGTCCAGCAGACAAATTGGCCGGTACCCTGAGGGCGAGTCCCGGGACTTGCCCCCCTTCGGAAGTAGGACCAACCTGCCCGACTTCCACTCCGTGGGGAACACCCCCTCCCTCAGACAGCCGTTATACAGCTGCCGGAGTTCGGCGGCGAGTCCCCCCTCCAGGGCCAAGACCAACGCGCGGCCCGGCACCCCGTCCGGGCCCGGGGCCTTGCGGCCCACCCGCCGCGCCCTGGCCATCGCCTCACCCAGCTCGCCGGCCGACACCTCCCACTCTGCGGACCAGGAGAGAGGCTCCTGTTCCCAATGGGAGCGGCGCAGTTGTCCCCCCTCTCGCGGGAAGAGGGACGCCACCACTCCCTCGAGCAGGTGGGGGTCCATCGACTCCGTCACCGGAGGCGCCCACGCGCGCAGCTTGTTCATGACAAGCTTGTACGGGCGCCCCCATGGATCGGAGTCCACCGTGCCGACGAGCTCCGACCACGCGTCGGCCTTGGCCCGCGCGATAGCCCTGCGGAGAACCCCGAGCGCGGCTCGGTACTCCCCACCGAGCCTCGCCGTCGCCTCCTCGTCGTCGCGCCTCCTACGCGCTCGGCCGTACCGACGCCGCGCGGCATTGCAGGCACGCCGGAGCTCCGCAATGCCGGCGGACCACCAGTACGCCGCCCTCCTGGGGGCGAACCGGCTGCGGGGCATGGCGGTGTCGCACACCGCCGTCATTACCTCCCGCAGCCGCCTCGCCCCTTGCGCAGGCGCCAGCTCGGACAGTGCCGGCCCCGTCCATGTCGCCGCGGCTACCGCGGCCCCGAACGCGTCCGCGTCCAGCCGCTTCAAGGCCCATCGCGGCCGTCGGTCCCCCCGGCCCGGCCGGGAATCCCGCGCGTGGAGGGTGGGCCACACGTCCATGACGATGGGCGTATGGTCTGACGCAATCTCTATCTCCTCGGCCACCCTCCATCCCGACACCCGGCGCACGGCCGAGGGAGTCCCCCATGTCAGGTCGACAATCGAGACCCCCTGCGGACGCACGCACGTCGGCGTGGATCCCCGGTTAATCAACCGGAGATCCAGGCCGGCCGCCCAGGTTAACACCTCGCTACCCCTAGTGGTCGTCCTGGGACTCCCCCACGATACCGCGTGGGCGTTGAAGTCTCCCAAAACGAGAACCGGGCGGGCGCTGCACCGCGCGATGCAGCTGTTCAGCCCACCCAGGAACCCCCGAAATTGATCGAGGCCACAGCTCGGCGAGATGTAGATCCCGACAACCGCGATGTCCCCCCATTGCACCGCCACGAATCCCTCGCCCCGCTCCAGAAGGGAGACCGACGGGGACCCGGGGCGGCTTCCCGCCACTATTACTACGGAGCCGATCTCGTCCCCCACCCAGAAGGGGTGTTCGGGGATTGCGTACGGCTCCGCCGCAACTGCCAGCCCAGCCCCCCACTCGCGCACGGCTTGGACAAACAGGTCCTGTGCCGCGCGCGAGTGGTTGAGGTTCGCCTGCAGAACCGGAGTAGGATTAAAAGTACCTACTCTAACATGGGCTCTGCAGAGTCCCCTCCCTGGGAGGTCCGGGCCCCCGGCGCCGTCTGCGGCCGCTGCGCGGATGCAGCCCCAGACGCGCCCTTCTCTTTCGTCGCCGCGCGGCCCCTCTTGGGAGCCGGGGCACACGCTTTGGCCCCGAATCTATGGCCCGATGGTCTCCCCAGGTCCGCGCAGAGCGGACACCTGGGGGCGGCCTTACAGGCCGAAGCCCGGTGCTCCGCCGCCCCGCAGCGGTAGCACATCGCGCCTCTGTCGACCGCGCTCTTGCATGTCGCCCGCGTGTGCCCCGTCTCCAAACAACGGAAGCATTGGAGGGGCCGCTCCCTCAGCGCCTCGACGCGGGCCGAGGACCAGCCGACCAGCAGCCGGCCTCCCGCCAACACTTTCTTGACGGCCGCGAGGGGGCCCTGGGCCCAACAGGAGCCCAGCGCCTGCTCCGAGGCGGGTCTGCGGATCTCGCCGACCCGGAACTCCGCCGCGGAACACCCCCCCGCCGCCGCCAGCGCCGCCGCTACGTCCCCGGGCGACACCGAGTCGTCCAGGCCCGCCACGCGCACCTCGCCGCGCTTGACCGCCTGGGAGACCTTAACCCCGGTCCCCCCAAGCGCCTCGGCGATCCTCCCGGAGAGGGCCCGTGCCTTCTCCTGGCACCCCGTGCCCCTGACCTCCAGGAGGATCCCGCCGGTTTTCGACCGCCTGGGAAGCACCCCCGACTCGATCCCGATAGCCTTGAGGTCCACCCTCTCTTTTGCCCTGGCCATCACCTCCGAATAAGTGAGCTTGCAGCTCTCGGGGATGGTGATGGCCACTGCTCCCGTTCTGGGGGTGCGTCCCAGGCCACCGTCCCTCCCGGCGGCGGGCTTCGCCGCGCTCGCGCCGCCCTGCACTCGTGCGCCGCCCGCCGCCCTCGGCTCCCTCGCAGCCTGCAGCCGTGAAGCGGCGGCAGCTGCCTCGGCCGCGGCTGCTCTCGCCGCAGCCTCCTCTGCGGCCATCTTCTTCTTGGCCCTCTTCGCCGCCTTGCTCGTCACCTCCATCCACGAGGCCGGGACGACCGGTGGCGGAATGATAACGGGGGGCACCACCCTCACGTTGGACACGACCACCGGTCCAGTCCCCTTGGTGACAGACGTCGCCGGCAGAGAAGCCACCGGCGTCGCCTCGCGCGCCGACTTACCCTCCGCCCGGAGGGCCGGGGCCAACCCGGCCAGAATCGTCCGGAACCGCTCCTCCATCCGGGCCTCTAGCTCCCGGTTCCTGGCCGTTATCAGCGCGCCAACCCGGAGAAGCAGGGCTTCGGAGTCCAAAACTCCCGCTCCCTCCCCCGACGATCCCATCGCCTCCATCCCCCGCGTACGGACCCCCGCTGTCGAGGAGGCGGGGGGCGCTTCCCCTATTGGCGCATGTCCCGCCCGGCGACCGCTGTCGGTGTTCGCCCGCCGCCCGGCCTCCATTGACCGGAGCCTCGCCCGGAGGTCACCCGCCTCCTTCGCGAGGGCCGCGTTCTGCTCGCGGAGGCGGGCCACCTCCTGGCTCCCCTGCCACGCCATCCCGGTAAAGCACCGCTGCATCAAGGTGGTGCAGTGGGCCCTGGCGACTGCAGAACAATCCCGCAAGTCTTTAGCCAGGTCCCCCTTGAGGCCCTTTGAGACGGTGGAGACTCTCTCCACCCTCAACATCGCCTCCTCCACCTCCCCTACTAGCTGCGCTGTCGGCATCCTCCCACCCAGCTCGATGAGGTCATCCACCCTCCTCGTCTGACTCCTCTCGGCGCGGCCGCCGAGGGCCAGATCCATGGTGGGCGTCCCCGACGAGCCCTCCCCGGGGTCCGTCCGCGACACCGACCCGCCGCGGGTGTGCTGCCCCCCCCTCTAACCGGGCACGCTTGGGGTCAGAGACCCCAGATGTCGCGCCCCGCTTCTCCGCGCCCCCGCGCGTCACGATCGAGCCGACGGAGCTCGAGATGGAGATGATTGTTTCATCCCCATCCGAGTCCTCGTCCGCGATGACCACGACCGCGTCCTCCCCGGCAGTAATCGTTGCCATCCCCTCCCCGTCAGTGACCGCTGCCGTCTCTTCCCCCGCCGCAGCTGCTGCCGTATCGGCAGCCTCCCCCACAACATCAAGGTTTTTATTATACGATTCCATATCTGGTCCCACGAGATTGGCAGGAAAAAACACGTCCGCCCGGGCAGAGCCTCCTTGCCCGGGTAAGGCTAATTTCAACTGGAGTTCGCCAGGTATCCAGAGATGGTGCGCTAGTGGCTGATGTACCCCACCAGCCGCGCCCTGTAGCCAGGGCGTACCCTCTCACCGCGCACCTAAGCTTAGGGCATTAGGGATTTTTATAGAGGTTATCATCCTCGCGGCCCGGCCGATTAAGGCAAGACCACCGTTCCGGTAAAACATGACCACCGGTTTACGGCAAGGGCCCTGCGGCGACCTCCCCGGTCGTTATCGCAGGACCCATTCCGCGGTTTTTTATCCCTCCGTGTGAGCCTTACCGGCAAGGGAGGCCCTGCCAGGATCCGAAGATCCCGCCGGCATCGCCTCACGCATCATTAGGACTACTTCCCGCGGAATACCCCTCGCTCCGTTAGCAACACACAACTATGTGTGTTCCCAGGGACCACCACGAGGAGGTGGAGCGTAGAGGATTTTAGGGATATGACCGCCACCACTGTGGCATACCTAGTAGTGGATCCGAGTCACCACTACTAAGCCCATATCCCCTCGGTCCCCTCCTCCATGCTATCCTATCCTCTATCCTATCCTATCCACTATCCTATCCTATTCTCTATCCTTTCCTATCCTCTATCCTATCCTATCCTCTATCCTATCCTATCCTCTAACCTATCCTATCCATAATCCTATCCTATCCTCCATGCTATCCTATCCTCTATCCTATCCTATCATATCATCTATCGTATCCTATCCTCCATGCTATCCTATCCTCTATCCTATCCTATCATATCATCTATCGTATCCTATCCTCTATCCTATCCTATCCTCTATCCTATCCAATCCCCTATCCTATACTCTATCATATCCTGTATTATATCCTATCCTCTATAATATCCTATCCTCTATCCTATACTATCCTCTATCCCATAATATCATCTATCCTATTGTATCCTCTACCCTATCCTATCCTCTGTCCTACCCTATCCTGTATCCTATCCTTTATCCTATCCTATCCTCAATCCTATCCTATCTTCTATGCTATCCTATCCTCTATCCTGTCCTATCCTCTATCCTGTCCTATCCTCTATCCTATCCTCTATCCTATCCTCTATCCTATCCTATCGTCTATCCTATCCTATCCTCTATCCTATCCTATCCTCTTTCCTATCCTATCCTCTATCCTATCCTCTATCCTATCGTATCCTCTATCCTATCCCATACTCTGCCCTATCCTATACTCTAACCTATCATATCCTCTATCCTATCCTATAAACTATCCTACAATATCCTCTATCCTATCCTATACTCTACCCTATCCTATCCTCTATAATATCTTATCCTCTATCCTATACTATCCTCTATCCCATCATATCATCTCTCCTATGCTATCCTCTACCCTATCCTATCCTCTGTCCTACCCTATCCTGTATCCTATCCTCCATCCTATCCTATCGACTATCCTATCCTATCGTCAATCCTATCCTATCCTCTATCCTATCCTATCCTCTATCCTATCCTATCGTCTATCCTATCCTATCCTCTATCCTATCCTCTATCCTATCCTATCCTCTATCCTATCCTATCCACTATCCTATCCTATTCTCTATCCTTTCCTATCCTCTATCCTATCCTATCCTCTATCCTATCCTATCCTCTATCCTATCCTATCCATAATCCTATCCTATCCTCCATGCTCTCCTATCCTCTATCCTATCCTATCATATCATCTATCGTATCCTATCCTCTATCCTATCCTATCTTCTATCCTATCCTATCCTCTATCCTATCCTATCCTCTAACCTATCCTATCCTTAATCCTATCCTATCCTCCATGCTATCCTATCCTCTATCCTATCCTATCATATCATCTATCGTATCCTATCCTCCATGCTATCCTATCCTCTATCCTATCCTATCATATCATCTATCGTATCCTATCCTCTATCCTATCCTATCTTCTATCCTATTCTATCCTCCATCCTATCCTATCCTCTATCCTATCCTATCCTCTATCCTATCCTATCTTCTATATTACCCTATCCTCTATTTTATCCTGTCCTCAATCCTATCCTATCCTCTATCATATCATATCCTCTTTCCTATCCTATTCTCTATCCTATCCTATCCTCTATCCTATCCTATCCTCTATCCTATAATATCCTCTATCCTATCCTATCCCATCCTCTGTCCTATAATATCCTCTATCCTATCCTATCCTCTATCCTATCCTATCCTCCATCCTATCCTATCCTCTATCCTATCCTGTATCCTATCCTATCCTCTATCCTATCCTGTACTCTATCCTATCCCATCCTCTATCCTATCCTATCCCCTATAATATCGTATAATCTATCCTATAATATCATCTATCCTATCCTATTCTCTATCCTATCCTATCCTCTATCCTATCCTATCCTCTATCGTATCCTATCCTCTAAACTATCCAATCCTCTATCCTGTCCTCTATCCCGTCCTGTCCTCTATCCTATCCTATCGTCAATCCTATAATATCATCTATCCTATCCTATCCTCTATCCTATCCTATCCTCTATCCTATCCTATCCTCTATCCTATCCTATCCTCTATCCTATCCTATCCTCTATCCTATCCTATCCTCTATCCTATCCTATCCTCTATCCTATCCTATCCTCTATCCTATCATATCCTCTATCCTACCCTCTATCCTATCCTATCCTCTATCCTCTATCGTATCCTATCCTCTATCCTATCCAATCCTCTATCCTGTCCTCTATCCCGTCCTGTCCTCTATCCTATCCTATCGTCAATCCTATAATATCATCTATCCTATCCTATCCTCTATCCTATCCTATCCTCTATCCTATCCTATCCTCTATCCTATCCTATCCTCTATCCTATCCTCTATCCTATCCTATCCTCTATCCTCTATCCCATCCAATCCTCTATCCTATACTCTATCCTATCCTCTATCATATGCTATCCTCAATCGAATCCTATCCTATCCTCTATCCTATCCTATCCTCTATCCTATAATATCATCTATCCAACGCTATTCTCTATCCTATCCCATCCTCTTCCCTAACCCATACTCTATCCTATCATATCCTCTATCCTATCCTATCCACTATCCTATCCTATCCTCTTTCCTATCCTATTCTCTATCCTATCCTATCCTCTATCCTATCCTATACTTTATCGTATCCTGTCCTCTATCCTATCCAATCCTTTATATTATCCTCTATCCTATCCTATCCTCTATCCTATCCTATCCTCTATCCTATCCTATCCTCTATCCTATCCTATCCTCTATCCTATCCTATCCTCTATCCTATCCTGTACTCTATCCTATCCCATCCTCTATCCTATCCTATCCCCTATAATATCGTATCCTCTATCCTATAATATCATCTAACCTATCCTATCCTCCATCCTGTCCTATCCTCTATCCTATCCTCTATAATATCGTATCCTCTATCCTATCATATCCTCTATACTATCCTATTCTCTATCCTATCCTATCCATAATCCTATCCTATCCTATCCTCTATCCTATCCTATCCTCTATCCTATCCTATCCTCCATGCTATCCTATCCTCTATCCTATCCTATCATATCATCTATCGTATCCTATCCTCCATGCTATCCTATCCTCTATCCTTTCCTATCATATCATCTATCGTATCCTATCCGCTATCCTATCCTATCTTCTATCCTATCCTATCCTCCATCCTATCCTATCCTCTATCCTATCCTATCCTCTATCCTATCCTATCTTCTATATTACCCTATCCTCTATTTTATCCTGTCCTCAATCCTATCCTATCCTCTATCATATCATATCCTCTTTCCTATCCTATTCTCTATCCTATCCTATCCTCTATCCTATCCTATCCTCTATCCTATAATATCCTCTATCCTATCCTATCCCATCCTCTGTCCTATAATATCCTCTATCCTATCCTATCCTCTATCCTATCCTGTATCCTATCCTATCCTCTATCCTATCCTGTACTCTATCCTATCCCATCCTCTATCCTATCCTATCCCCTATAATATCGTATAATCTATCCTATAATATCATCTATCCTATCCTATTCTCTATCCTATCCTATCCTCTATCCTATCCTATCCTCTATCGTATCCTATCCTCTAAACTATCCAATCCTCTATCCTGTCCTCTATCCCGTCCTGTCCTCTATCCTATCCTATCGTCAATCCTATAATATCATCTATCCTATCCTATCCTCTATCCTATCCTATCCTCTATCCTATCCTATCCTCTATCCTATCCTATCCTCTATCCTATCCTATCCTCTATCCTATCCTATCCTCTATCCTATCCTATCCTCTATCCTATCCTATCCTCTATCCTATCATATCCTCTATCCTACCCTCTATCCTATCCTATCCTCTATCCTCTATCGTATCCTATCCTCTATCCTATCCTATCCTCTATCCTATCCTATCCTCTATCCTATCCTATCCTCTATCCTATCCTCTATCCTATCCTATCCTCTATCCTCTATCCCATCCAATCCTCTATCCTATACTCTATCCTATCCTCTATCATATGCTATCCTCAATCGAATCCTATCCTATCCTCTATCCTATCCTATCCTCTATCCTATAATATCATCTATCCAACGCTATTCTCTATCCTATCCCATCCTCTTCCCTAACCCATACTCTATCCTATCATATTCTCTATCCTATCCTATCCACTATCCTATCCTATCCTCTTTCCTATCCTATTCTCTATCCTATCCTATCCTCTATCCTATCCTATACTTTATCGTATCCTGTCCTCTATCCTATCCAATCCTTTATATTATCCTCTATCCTATCCTATCCTCTATCCTATCCTATCCTCTATCCTATCCTATCCTCTATCCTATCCTATCCTACCCTCTGTCCTATAATATCCTCTATCCTATCCTATCCTCTATCCTATCCTATCCTCTATCCTATCCTATCCTCTATCCTATCCTGTATCCTATCCTATACTCTATCCTATCCTGTACTCTATCCTACCCCATCCTCTATCCTATCCTATCCCCTATAATATCGTATCCTCTATCCTATAATATCATCTATCCTATCCTATTCTCTATCCTATCCTATCCTCTATCCTATCCTATCCTCTATCGTATCCTATCCTCTATCCTAACCTATCCTCTATCCTATCCTATCCACTATCCTATAATATTCTCTATCCTATCCTATCCTCTACCCTATCCTATCCTCTATAATATCTTATCCTCTATCCTGTCCTATCCTCTATCCTATCCTCTATCCTATCCTATCGTCTATATTATCCTACCCTCTATCCTATCCTATCCTCTTTCCTATACTATCCTCTATCCTATCCTCTATCCTATCCTATCCTCTATCCTATCCTCTATCCTTTATCCTATCCTATCCTCTATCGTATCCTATCCTCTATCCTATCCAATCCCCTGTCCTATCGTCTATCCTATCCTTTCCACTATCCTATCCTTTCCTCTATCCTATCCTATCCTCTATCCTTTCCTATCCTCTATCCTATCCTATCCTCTATCCTATCCTATCCTCTATCCTATCCTATCCTCTATCCAATCCTATCCTCTATCCTATCCTATCGTCTATCCTATCCTCTATTCTATCCTATCCTCTATCCTATCCGATCCTCTATCCTATCCTATCGTCTATCCTATCCTCTATCCTATCCTATCCTCTATCCTATCCTAACAACTTAGAAACTCACAGCGCCACCTCGTGCGGCGATCGGTGTTCCCCCAATCCCACTTCTGACACCAATTGTAGGATCTCGGGAAAAATGAGGGCACCGCCGTCGGGAATCGAACCCGCGACCTCACTGGTGGTAGCCGATCGACTAACGCGCTCACCCACGGAACCCTCTATCCTCTATCCTATCCTATCCTCTATCCTATCCTATCCTGTATCCTATCCTATCCTCTATCCTATCCTATCCTCTATCCTATCCTATCCTCTATTCTATCCTATCCTATCCTCTATCCTATCCTATCCTCTATCCTATCCTATCGACTATCCTATCGTATCCTTTATCCTATCCTATCCTCTATCCTATCCTTTCCTCTATCCTATCCTATCCTCTATCCTATCCTCTATCCTATCCTATGCTCTATCCTATCAAATCCCCTATCCTATCCTCTATCCTCTATCCTATCCTATCCTCTATCCTATCCTATCCTATATCCTATCCTATACTCTATCCTATCCTATCCTCAATCCTAACCTATCATCTATCCTATCATATCCTCTATCCTATCCTATCCTCTATATTATCCAATGCACTATCCTATTCTCTATCCGATCCTACCCTCTATCCTATCCAATCCTCTATCATATCCGATCCTCTATCCTATCCTATCCTATAAATATCGTATCCTCTATCATATCCTATCCTCTATCCTATCCTATCCTCTATCCTATCCTATCCTCTATCCTATCCTATCCTCTATCCTATCCTATCCTCTATCCTATCCTATCCTCTATCCTATCCTATCTTCTATCCTATCCTCTATCCTATCCTGTATTCTATCCTCTATCCTATCCTCTATCCTATCCTATCCTCTATCCTATCCTATCCTCTATCCTATCCTATCCTCTATCCTATCCTATCCTCTATCCTATCCTATCCTCTATCCTATCCTATCCTCTATCCTATCCTATCCTCTATCCTATCCTATCCTCTATCCTATCCTATCCTCTATCCTATCCTATCCTCTATCCTATCCTATCCTCTATCCTATCCTATCCTATCCTCTATCCTATCCTATCCTCTATCCTATCCTATCCTCTATCCTATCCTATCCTCTATCCTATCCTATCCTCTATCCTATCCTATCCTCTATCCTATCCTATCCTCTATCCTATCCTATCCTCTATCCTATCCTATCCTCTATCCTATCCTATCCTCTATCCTATCCTATCCTCTATCCTATCCTATCCTCTATCCTATCCTATCCTCTATCCTATCCTATCCTCTATCCTATCCTATCCTCTATCCTATCCTATCCTCTATCCTATCCTATCCTCTATCCTATCCTATCCTCTATCCTATCCTATCCTCTATCCTATCCTATCCTCTATCCTATCCTATCGTCTATCCTATCCTATCCTCTATCCTATCCTATCCTCTATCCTATCCTATCCTCTATCCCATCCTATCATCTATCCTATCCTATCCTCAATCCTATCCTATCCTCTATCGTATCCTATCCTCTATCCTATCCAATCCTATATCCTATCCTCAATCCTGTCCTATCCTCTATCCTATCCTATCCTCTATCCTATCCTATCCTCTATCCTATCCTATCCTCTATCCTATCCTACCCTCTATCCTATCCTCTATCCTATCCTACCCTCTATCCTATCCTATCCTATCCTATCCTCTATCCTATCCTATCCTCTATCCTATCCTATCCTCTATCCTATCCTATCGTCTATCCTATCCTATCCTCTATCCTATCCTATCCTCTATCCTATCCTATCCTCTATCCTATCCTACCCTCTATCCTATCCTATCCTCTATCCTATCCTATCCTCTATCCTATCCTATCCTCTATCCTATCCTATCCTCTATCCTATCCTATCCTCTATCCTATCCTATCCTCTATCCTATCCTATCCTCTATCCTATCCTACCCTCTATCCTATCCTATCCTCTATCCTATCCTATCCTCTATCCTATCCTATCCTCTATCCTATCCTATCCTCTATCCTATCCTATCCTCTATCCTATCCTATCCTCTATCCTATCCTATCTTCTATCCTATCCTCTATCCTATCCTGTATTCTATCCTCTATCCTATCCTCTATCCTATCCTACCCTCTATCCTATCCTATCCTATCCTATCCTCTATCCTACCCTATCCTCTATCGTATCCTATCCTCTATCCTATCCTATCCTCTATCCTATCCTATCCTCCACCCTATCCTATCCTCAATTCTATCCTATACTCCATCCTATCCTATCGGCTATCCTATCCTATCCTCTATCCTACCCTATCCTCTATCGTATCCTATCCTCTATCCTATCCTATCCTCTATCCTATCCTATCCTCCACCCTATCCTATCCTCAATTCTATCCTATACTCCATCCTATCCTATCGGCTATCCTATCCTATCCTCTATCCTATCCTATCCTCTATCGTCTCCAGTCCTCTATCCTATCCAATGACCTATCCTATCCTCTATCGTCTCCTATCCTCTATCCTATCCAATCCCCTATCCTATTCTCTATCCTATCCTATTCTATCCTCTATCATACCCTATCCTCTATCCTATCCAATCCTATATCCTATCCTATTCGCTATCCTATCCTACCCTCTATCCTATAATACCCCGTATCGTATCCAATCCTCTATCCTATCCTCTTTTTTCTATCCTATCCTCTATAGCATCCTATCCTCTATCCTATCCTATCCTCTATCCTACCCTATCCTGAATGCCATCCTATCCTCTATCCTATCATATCCTGTATTATATCCTATCCTCTATCGTATCCTAGCCTCTAACCTATCCTATCCTCAATCCTATGCTATCCTCTATCCTATCCAATCCTCTATCCCATTCGATCCTCTATCCTGCCCTATCCTCTATAATAACGTATCCTCTATCAGATCCCACCCTCTTTCCTATAATATCCTCTATCCAATCCAATCCTGTATCCTATCGTCTATCCCGTCATATCCTCAATCCTATCCTATCCTCTATCCTATCATATCCTGTATTATATCCTATCCTCAATCCTATCCAATCCCCTATCCTCTATCCTATCCTATCACCTATCCTATCCTATTCTGCATCCTATCCTATACTCTATCCTATCATATCCTCTATCGTCTCCTATCCGCTATCCTATCCAATCGCCTAGCCTATCCTCTATCCTATCCTATCCTCTATCCTATCCTATCCTCTATCCTATCCTATCCTATATCCTATCCTATCCTCTATTCTCTCCAATCCCCTATCCTATCCTCTATCCGATCCTATCCTCTATCCTATCCTATCCTCTATAATTTCGTATCCTCTATCCTATCCTATCCTCTATCCTATAGAATCCCCTATCCTATCCTCTACAGTATTGTATCCTCTATAATATCGTATCCTCTATCATATTCTATCGTATAATATCCTCAAACCTATCCTATCCTCTATCCTATCCTATCCTCTATCCTATCCTCTATCCTATCCTCTATCCTATCCTATCCTCTATCCTCTATCCTATCCAATCCTCTATCCTATCCTCTATCATATGCTATCCTATCCTCTATCCTATCCTATCCTCTATCCTATAATATCATCTATCCTACGCTATTCTCTATCCTATCCCATCCTCTTCCCTAACCCATACTCTATCCTATCATATCCTCTATCCTATCCTATCCACTATCCTATCCTATCCTCTTTCCTATCCTATTCTCTATCCTATCCTATCCTCTATCCTATCCTATACTCTATCGTATCCTGTCCCCTATCCTATCCAATCCTTTATCCTATCCTCTATCCTATCCTATCCTCTATCCTTTCCTATCCTCTATCCTATCCTATCCTGTATCCTACCCTAGCCTCTAACGTATCCTATCCTTAATCCTATCCTATCCTCCATGCTATCCTATCCTCTATCCTATCCTATCCTTAATCCTATCCTATCCTCCATGCTATCCTATACTCTATCCTATCCTATCATATCATCTATCGTATCCTATCCTCTATCCAATCCTATCTTCTATCCTATCCTATCCGCTATCCTATCCTATCCTCTATCCTATCCTATCCTCTATCCTATCCTATCCTCTATCCTATCCTATCTTCTATAGTATCCTATCTTCTATTTTATCCTGTCCTCAATCCTATCCTATCCTCTATCATATCCTATCCTCTTTCCTATCCTATTCTCTATCCTATCCTATCCTCTATCCTATCCTATCCTCTAAAGTATAATAGCCTCTATAATATCGTATCCTCTATCCTATCCTATCCTCAATCCTATCCTATCCTATCCTCTGTCCTATAATATCCTCTATCCTATCCTATCCTCTATCCTATCCTATCCTCCATCCTATCCTATCCTCTATCCTATCCTATCCTCCATCCTATCCTATCCTTATCCTATCCTGTATCCTATCCTATCCTCTATCCTATACTGTACTCTATCCTATCCTATCCTCTATCCTATCCTATCCCCTATAATCTCGTATCCTCTATCCTATAATATCATCTATCCTATCCTATTCTCTATCCAATCCTATCCTCTATCCTATCCTATCCTCTAGAGTATAATAGCCTCTATAATATCGTATCCTCTATCCTATCCTATCCTCAATCCTATCCTATCCTATCCTCTGTCCTATAATATCCTCTATCCTATCCTATCCTCTATTCTATCCTATCCTCTATCCTATCCTATCCACTATCCTATCCTATCCTCTATCCTATCCTATCCTCTATCCTATCTTCTATCATATGCTATCCTCAATCGAATCCTATCCTATCCTCTATCCTATAATATAATCTATCCTACGCTATTCTCTATCCTACCCCATCCTCTTCCCTATCCCATACTCTATCCTATCATATCCTCTATCCTATCCTAACCACTATCCTATCCTATCCTCTTTCCTATCCTATTCTCTATCCTATCCTATCCTCTATCCTATCCTATACTTTATCGTATCCTGTCCTCTATCCTATCCAATCCTCTATCCTATCCTCTATCCCGTCCTGTCCTCTATCCTATCCTATCGTCAATCCTATCCTATCCTCTATGCTATCCTATCCTCTATCCTATCCTATCGTCTATCCTATCCTATCCTCTATCCTATCCTATCCTCTATCCTATCCTATCCACTATCCTATCCTATCCTCTATCCTATCCTATCCTCTATCCTATCCTATCCTCTATGCTATCCTATTCTCTATCCTATCCTATCGTCTATTCTATCCTATCCTCTATTCTATCCTATCCTCTATCCTATCCTATCCACTATCCTATCCTATCCTCTATCCTATCCTATCCTCTATCCTATCCTATACTTTATCGTATCCTGTCCTCTATCCTATCCAATCCTTTATATTATCCTCTATCCTATCCTATCCTCTATCCTATCCTATCCTCTATCCTATCCTATCCTCTATCCTATCCTATCCTCTATCCTATCCTATCCTCTATCCTATCCTATCCTCTATCCTATCCTATCCTCTATCCTATCCTATCCTCTATCCTATCCTATCCTCTATCCTATCCTATCCTCTATCCTATCCTATCCTCTATCCTATCCTATCCTCTATCCTATCCTATCCTCTATCCTATCCTATCCTCTATCCTATCCTATCCTCTATCCTATCCTATCCTCTATCCTATCCTATCCTCTATCCTATCCTATCCTCTATCCTATCCTATCCTCTATCCTATCCTATCCTCTATCCTATCCTATCCTCTATCCTATCCTATCCTCTATCCTATCCTATCCTCTATCCTATCCTATCCTCTATCCTATCCTATCCTCTATCCTATCCTATCCTCTATCCTATCCTATCCTATCCTCTATCCTATCCTATCCTCTATCCTATCCTTTCCTCTATCCTATCCTATCCTCTATCCTATCCTCTATCCTATCCTATGCTCTATCCTATCAAATCCCCTATCCTATCCTCTATCCTCTATCCTATCCTATCCTCTATCCTATCCTATCCTATATCCTATCCTATACTCTATCCTATCCTATCCTCAATCCTAACCTATCATCTATCCTATCATATCCTCTATCCTATCCTATCCTCTATATTATCCAATGCACTATCCTATTCTCTATCCGATCCTACCCTCTATCCTATCCAATCCTCTATCATATCCGATCCTCTATCCTATCCTATCCTATAAATATCGTATCCTCTATCATATCCTATCCTCTATCCTATCCTATCCTCTATCCTATCCTATCCTCTATCCTATCCTATCCTCTATCCTATCCTATCCTCTATCCTATCCTATCCTCTATCCTATCCTATCTTCTATCCTATCCTCTATCCTATCCTGTATTCTATCCTCTATCCTATCCTCTATCCTATCCTATCCTCTATCCTATCCTATCCTCTATCCTATCCTATCCTCTATCCTATCCTATCCTCTATCCTATCCTATCCTCTATCCTATCCTATCCTCTATCCTATCCTATCCTCTATCCTATCCTATCCTCTATCCTATCCTATCCTATCCTCTATCCTATCCTATCCTCTATCCTATCCTATCCTCTATCCTATCCTATCCTCTATCCTATCCTATCCTCTATCCTATCCTATCCTCTATCCTATCCTATCCTCTATCCTATCCTATCCTCTATCCTATCCTATCCTCTATCCTATCCTATCCTCTATCCTATCCTATCCTCTATCCTATCCTATCCTCTATCCTATCCTATCCTCTATCCTATCCTATCCTCTATCCTATCCTATCCTCTATCCTATCCTATCCTCTATCCTATCCTATCCTCTATCCTATCCTATCCTCTATCCTATCCTATCCTCTATCCTATCCTATCCTCTATCCTATCCTATCCTCTATCCTATCCTATCCTCTATCCTATCCTCAATCCTATCCTATCCTCTATCCTATCCTATCCTCTATCCGATCCTATCCTCTATCCTATCCTATCCTCTATCCTATCCTCTATCCTATCCTGTATCCTATCCTCTATCCTATCCTCTATCCTATCCTACCCTCTATCCTATCCTCTATCCTATCCTATCCTCTATCCTATCCTATCCTCTATCCTATCCTATCCTCTATCCTATCCTATCCTCTATCCTATCCTATCCTCTATCCTATCCTATCCTCTATCCTATCCTATCCTATCCTATCCTATCCTCTATCCTATCCTATCCTCTATCCTATCCTATCCTCTATCCTATCCTATCCTCTATCCTATCCTATCCTCTATCCTATCCTATCGTCTATCCTATCCTATCCTCTATCCTATCCTATCCTCTATCCTATCCTATCCTCTATCCCATCCTATCATCTATCCTATCCTATCCTCTATCCTATCCTCAATCCTATCCTATCCTCTATCCTATCCTATCCTCTATCCGATCCTATCCTCTATCCTATCCTATCCTCTATCCTATCCTCTATCCTATCCTGTATCCTATCCTCTATCCTATCCTCTATCCTATCCTACCCTCTATCCTATCCTCTATCCTATCCTATCCTCTATCCTATCCTATCCTCTATCCTATCCTATCCTCTATCCTATCCTATCCTCTATCCTATCCTATCCTCTATCCTATCCTATCCTCTATCCTATCCCATCCTATCCTATCCTATCCTCTATCCTATCCTATCCTCTATCCTATCCTATCCTCTATCCTATCCTATCCTCTATCCTATCCTATCCTCTATCCTATCCTATCGTCTATCCTATCCTATCCTCTATCCTATCCTATCCTCTATCCTATCCTATCCTCTATCCCATCCTATCATCTATCCTATCCTATCCTCAATCCTATCCTATCCTCTATCGTATCCTATCCTCTATCCTATCCAATCCTATATCCTATCCTCAATCCTGTCCTATCCTCTATCCTA
This sequence comes from Halictus rubicundus, assembly GCF_050948215.1. Classification (NCBI taxonomy): domain Eukaryota; kingdom Metazoa; phylum Arthropoda; class Insecta; order Hymenoptera; family Halictidae; genus Halictus; species Halictus rubicundus. Next base: position 253,175 of record NW_027488742.1, on the reverse strand, counting down.
TCCTATCCTCTATCCTATCCTATCCTCTATCCTATCCTATCCTCTATCCTATCCTACCCTCTATCCTATCCTCTATCCTATCCTACCCTCTATCCTATCCTATCCTATCCTATCCTCTATCCTATCCTATCCTCTATCCTATCCTATCCTCTATCCTATCCTATCGTCTATCCTATCCTATCCTCTATCCTATCCTATCCTCTATCCTATCCTATCCTCTATCCTATCCTACCCTCTATCCTATCCTATCCTCTATCCTATCCTATCCTCTATCCTATCCTATCCTCTATCCTATCCTATCCTCTATCCTATCCTATCCTCTATCCTATCCTATCCTCTATCCTATCCTATCCTCTATCCTATCCTACCCTCTATCCTATCCTATCCTCTATCCTATCCTATCCTCTATCCTATCCTATCCTCTATCCTATCCTATCCTCTATCCTATCCTATCCTCTATCCTATCCTATCCTCTATCCTATCCTATCTTCTATCCTATCCTCTATCCTATCCTGTATTCTATCCTCTATCCTATCCTCTATCCTATCCTACCCTCTATCCTATCCTATCCTATCCTATCCTCTATCCTACCCTATCCTCTATCGTATCCTATCCTCTATCCTATCCTATCCTCTATCCTATCCTATCCTCCACCCTATCCTATCCTCAATTCTATCCTATACTCCATCCTATCCTATCGGCTATCCTATCCTATCCTCTATCCTACCCTATCCTCTATCGTATCCTATCCTCTATCCTATCCTATCCTCTATCCTATCCTATCCTCCACCCTATCCTATCCTCAATTCTATCCTATACTCCATCCTATCCTATCGGCTATCCTATCCTATCCTCTATCCTATCCTATCCTCTATCGTCTCCAGTCCTCTATCCTATCCAATGACCTATCCTATCCTCTATCGTCTCCTATCCTCTATCCTATCCAATCCCCTATCCTATTCTCTATCCTATCCTATTCTATCCTCTATCATACCCTATCCTCTATCCTATCCAATCCTATATCCTATCCTATTCGCTATCCTATCCTACCCTCTATCCTATAATACCCCGTATCGTATCCAATCCTCTATCCTATCCTCTTTTTTCTATCCTATCCTCTATAGCATCCTATCCTCTATCCTATCCTATCCTCTATCCTACCCTATCCTGAATGCCATCCTATCCTCTATCCTATCATATCCTGTATTATATCCTATCCTCTATCGTATCCTAGCCTCTAACCTATCCTATCCTCAATCCTATGCTATCCTCTATCCTATCCAATCCTCTATCCCATTCGATCCTCTATCCTGCCCTATCCTCTATAATAACGTATCCTCTATCAGATCCCACCCTCTTTCCTATAATATCCTCTATCCAATCCAATCCTCTATCCTATCGTCTATCCCGTCATATCCTCAATCCTATCCTATCCTCTATCCTATCATATCCTGTATTATATCCTATCCTCAATCCTATCCAATCCCCTATCCTCTATCCTATCCTATCACCTATCCTATCCTATTCTGCATCCTATCCTATACTCTATCCTATCATATCCTCTATCGTCTCCTATCCGCTATCCTATCCAATCGCCTAGCCTATCCTCTATCCTATCCTATCCTCTATCCTATCCTATCCTCTATCCTATCCTATCCTATATCCTATCCTATCCTCTATTCTCTCCAATCCCCTATCCTATCCTCTATCCGATCCTATCCTCTATCCTATCCTATCCTCTATAATTTCGTATCCTCTATCCTATCCTATCCTCTATCCTATAGAATCCCCTATCCTATCCTCTACAGTATTGTATCCTCTATAATATCGTATCCTCTATCATATTCTATCGTATAATATCCTCAAACCTATCCTATCCTCTATCCTATCCTATCCTCTATCCTATCCTCTATCCTATCCTCTATCCTATCCTATCCTCTATCCTCTATCCTATCCAATCCTCTATCCTATCCTCTATCATATGCTATCCTATCCTCTATCCTATCCTATCCTCTATCCTATAATATCATCTATCCTACGCTATTCTCTATCCTATCCCATCCTCTTCCCTAACCCATACTCTATCCTATCATATCCTCTATCCTATCCTATCCACTATCCTATCCTATCCTCTTTCCTATCCTATTCTCTATCCTATCCTATCCTCTATCCTATCCTATACTCTATCGTATCCTGTCCCCTATCCTATCCAATCCTTTATCCTATCCTCTATCCTATCCTATCCTCTATCCTTTCCTATCCTCTATCCTATCCTATCCTGTATCCTACCCTAGCCTCTAACGTATCCTATCCTTAATCCTATCCTATCCTCCATGCTATCCTATCCTCTATCCTATCCTATCCTTAATCCTATCCTATCCTCCATGCTATCCTATACTCTATCCTATCCTATCATATCATCTATCGTATCCTATCCTCTATCCAATCCTATCTTCTATCCTATCCTATCCGCTATCCTATCCTATCCTCTATCCTATCCTATCCTCTATCCTATCCTATCCTCTATCCTATCCTATCTTCTATAGTATCCTATCTTCTATTTTATCCTGTCCTCAATCCTATCCTATCCTCTATCATATCCTATCCTCTTTCCTATCCTATTCTCTATCCTATCCTATCCTCTATCCTATCCTATCCTCTAAAGTATAATAGCCTCTATAATATCGTATCCTCTATCCTATCCTATCCTCAATCCTATCCTATCCTATCCTCTGTCCTATAATATCCTCTATCCTATCCTATCCTCTATCCTATCCTATCCTCCATCCTATCCTATCCTCTATCCTATCCTATCCTCCATCCTATCCTATCCTTATCCTATCCTGTATCCTATCCTATCCTCTATCCTATACTGTACTCTATCCTATCCTATCCTCTATCCTATCCTATCCCCTATAATCTCGTATCCTCTATCCTATAATATCATCTATCCTATCCTATTCTCTATCCAATCCTATCCTCTATCCTATCCTATCCTCTAGAGTATAATAGCCTCTATAATATCGTATCCTCTATCCTATCCTATCCTCAATCCTATCCTATCCTATCCTCTGTCCTATAATATCCTCTATCCTATCCTATCCTCTATTCTATCCTATCCTCTATCCTATCCTATCCACTATCCTATCCTATCCTCTATCCTATCCTATCCTCTATCCTATCTTCTATCATATGCTATCCTCAATCGAATCCTATCCTATCCTCTATCCTATAATATAATCTATCCTACGCTATTCTCTATCCTACCCCATCCTCTTCCCTATCCCATACTCTATCCTATCATATCCTCTATCCTATCCTAACCACTATCCTATCCTATCCTCTTTCCTATCCTATTCTCTATCCTATCCTATCCTCTATCCTATCCTATACTTTATCGTATCCTGTCCTCTATCCTATCCAATCCTCTATCCTATCCTCTATCCCGTCCTGTCCTCTATCCTATCCTATCGTCAATCCTATCCTATCCTCTATGCTATCCTATCCTCTATCCTATCCTATCGTCTATCCTATCCTATCCTCTATCCTATCCTATCCTCTATCCTATCCTATCCACTATCCTATCCTATCCTCTATCCTATCCTATCCTCTATCCTATCCTATCCTCTATGCTATCCTATTCTCTATCCTATCCTATCGTCTATTCTATCCTATCCTCTATTCTATCCTATCCTCTATCCTATCCTATCCACTATCCTATCCTATCCTCTATCCTATCCTATCCTCTATCCTATCCTCTATCATATGCTATCCTCAATCGAATCCTATCCTATCCTCAATCCTATCCTATCCTCTATCCTATAATATAATCTATCCTACGCTATTCTCTATCCTATCCCATCCTCTTCCCTATCCCATACTCTATCCTATCATATCCTCTATCCTATCCTAACCACTATCCTATCCTATCCTCTTTCCTATCCTATTCTCTATCCTATCCTATCCTCTATCCTATCCTATACTTTATCGTATCCTGTCCTCTATCCTATCCAATCCTTTATATTATCCTCTATCCTATCCTATCCTCTATCCTTTCCTATCCTCTATCCTATCCTATCCTCTATCCTATCAGATCCTCTAACCTATCCTATCCTCTATCCTATCCTATCCTCTATCCTATCCTATCCTCTATCCTATCCTATCCTCTATCCTATCCTATCCTCTATCCTATCCTATCCTCTATCCTATCCTATCCTCATCCTATCCTCAATCCTATCCTATCCTCTATCCTATCCTATCCTCTATCCGATCCTATCCTCTATGCTATCCTATCCTCTATCCTATCCTCTATCCTATCCTGTATCCTATCCTCTATCCTATCCTCTATCCTATCCTACCCTCTATCCTATCCTATCCTCTATCCTATCCTATCCTCTATCCCATCCTATCCTCTATCCTATCCTATCCTCTATCCTATCCTATCCTCAATCCTATCCTATCATCTATCCTATCCTATCCTCTATCCTATCCTATCCTCTATCCTATCCTACGCTCTATCCTATCCTATCCTCTATCCTATCCTATCCTATATCCTATCCTATACTCTATCCTATCCTATCCTCAATCCTAACCTATCATCTATCCTATCATATCCTCTATCCTATCCTATCCTCTATCCTATCCAATGCACTATCCTATTCTCTATCCGATCCTACCCTCTATCCTATCCAATCCTCTATCATATCCGATCCTCTATCCTATCCTATCCTATAAATATCGTATCCTCTATCATATCCTATCCTCTATCCTATAATATCATATACATTATCATATTCCCTATCCTATCCTATTCTCTATACTATCCTATCCTCTATCCTATCCTATCCTCAACCCTATCCTATCCTCAATTCTATCCTATACTCCATCCTATCCTATCGGCTATCCTATCCCATCCTCTATCCTATCCTATCCTCTATCCTATCCTATCCTCTATCCTATCCTATCCTCTATCGTCTCCAGTCCTCTATCCTGTCCAATGACCTATCCTATCCTCTATCGTCTCCTATCCTCTATCCTATCCTATCCTCTATCCTATCCTCTATCCTATCCTGTATCCTATCCTCTATCCTATCCTCTATCCTATCCTATCCTCTATCCTATCCTATCCTCTATCCTATCCTATCCTCTATCCTATCCTATCTTCTATCCTATCCTCTATCCTATCCTGTATTCTATCCTCTATCCTATCCTCTATCCTATCCTACCCTCTATCCTATCCTATCCTATCCTATCCTCTATCCTACCCTATCCTCTATCGTATCCTATCCTCTATCCTATCCTATCCTCTATCCTATCCTATCCTCTATCCTATCCTATCCTCTATCCTATCCTATCCTCTATCCTATCCTATCCTCTATCCTATCCTATCCTCTATCCTATCCTATCCTCTATCCTATCCTATCCTCTATCCTATCCTATCCTCTATCCTATCCTATCCTCTATCCTATCCTATCCTCTATCCTATCCTATCCTCTATCCTATCCTATCCTCTATCCTATCCTATCCTCTATCCTATCCTATCCTCTATCCTATCCTATCCTCTATCCTATCCTATCCTCTATCCTATCCTATCCTCTATCCTATCCTATCCTCTATCCTATCCTATCCTCTATCCTATCCTATCCTCTATCCTATCCTATCCTCTATCCTATCCTATCCTCTATCCTATCCTATCCTCTATCCTATCCTATCCTCTATCCTATCCTATCCTCTATCCTATCCTATCCTCTATCCTATCCTATCCTCTATCCTATCCTATCCTCTATCCTATCCTATCCTCTATCCTATCCTATCCTCTATCCTATCCTATCCTCTATCCTATCCTATCCTCTATCCTATCCTATCCTCTATCCTATCCTATCCTCTATCCTATCCTATCCTCTATCCTATCCTATCCTCTATCCTATCCTATCCTCTATCCTATCCTATCCTCTATCCTATCCTATCCTCTATCCTATCCTATCCTCTATCCTATCCTATCCTCTATCCTATCCTATCCTCTATCCTATCCTATCCTCTATCCTATCCTATCCTCTATCCTGTCCTATCCTCTATCCTATCCTATCCTCTATCCTATCCTATCCTCTATCCTATCCTATCCTCTATCCTATCCTCAATCCTATCCTATCCTCTATCCTATCCTATCCTCTATCCGATCCTATCCTCTATCCTATCCTATCCTCTATCCTATCCTCTATCCTATCCTACCCTCTATCCTATCCTCTATCCTATCCTATCCTCTATCCTATCCTATCCTCTATCCTATCCTATCCTCTATCCTATCCTATCCTCTATCCTATCCTATCCTCTATCCTATCCTATCCTATCCTATCCTATCCTCTATCCTATCCTATCCTCTATCCTATCCTATCCTCTATCCTATCCTATCCTCTATCCTATCCTATCCTATATCCTATCCTATCCTCTATTCTCTCCAATCCCCTATCCTATCCTCTATCCGATCCTATCCTCTATCCTATCCTATCCTCTATAATTTCGTATCCTCTATCCTATCCTATCCTCTATCCTATAGAATCCCCTATCCTATCCTCTACAGTATTGTATCCTCTATAATATCGTATCCTCTATCATATTCTATCGTATAATATCCTCAAACCTATCCTATCCTCTATCCTATCCTATCCTCTATCCTATCCTCTATCCTATCCTATCCTCTATCCTATCCTCTATCCTATCCTATCCTCTATCCTCTATCCTATCCAATCCTCTATCCTATCCTCTATCATATGCTATCCTATCCTCTATCCTATCCTATCCTCTATCCTATAATATCATCTATCCTACGCTATTCTCTATCCTATCCCATCCTCTTCCCTAACCCATACTCTATCCTATCATATCCTCTATCCTATCCTATCCTCTAAAGTATAATAGCCTCTATAATATCGTATCCTCTATCCTATCCTATCCTCAATCCTATCCTATCCTATCCTCTGTCCTATAATATTCTCTATCCTATCCTATCCTCTATCCTATCCTATCCTCCATCCTATCCTATCCTCTATCCTATCCTATCCTCCATCCTATCCTATCCTCTATCCTATCCTGTATCCTATCCTATCCTCTATCCTATCCTGTACTCTATCCTATCCCATCCTCTATCCTATCCTATCCCCTATAATCTCGTATCCTCTATCCTATAATATCATCTATCCTATCCTATTCTCTATCCAATCCTATCCTCTATCCTATCCTATCCTCTAGAGTATAATAGCCTCTATAATATCGTATCCTCTATCCTATCCTATCCTCAATCCTATCCTATCCTATCCTCTGTCCTATAATATCCTCTATCCTATCCTATCCTCTATTCTATCCTATCCTCTATCCTATCCTATCCACTATCCTATCCTATCCTCTATCCTATCCTATCCACTATCCTATCCTATCCTCTATCCTATCCTATCCTCTATCCTATCTTCTATCATATGCTATCCTCAATCGAATCCTATCCTATCCTCTATCCTATCCTATCCTCTATCCTATAATATAATCTATCCTACGCTATTCTCTATCCTATCCCATCCTCTTCCCTATCCCATACTCTATCCTATCATATCCTCTATCCTATCCTAACCACTATCCTATCCTATCCTCTTTCCTATCCTATTCTCTATCCTATCCTATCCTCTATCCTATCCTATACTTTATCGTATCCTGTCCTCTATCCTATCCAATCCTTTATATTATCCTCTATCCTATCCTATCCTCTATCCTTTCCTATCCTCTATCCTATCCTATCCTCTATCCTATCAGATCCTCTAACCTATCCTATCCGTAATCCTATCCTATCCTCCATGCTACCCTATCCTCTATCCTATCCTATCATATCATCTATCGTATCCTATCCTCCATGCTATCCTATCCTCTATCCTATCCTATCATATCATCTATCGTATCCTATCCTCTATCCTATCCTATCTTCTATCCTATCCTATCCTCTATCCTATCCAATCCTCTATCCTGTCCTCTATCCCGTCCTGTCCTCTATCCTATCCTATCGTCAATCCTATAATATCATCTATCCTATCCTATCCTCTATCCTATCCTATCCTCTATCCTATCCTATCCTCTATCCTATCCTGTACTCTATCCTATCCCATCCTCTATCCTATCCTATCCCCTATAATATCGTATCCTCTATCCTATAATATCATCTATCCTATCCTATTCTCTATCCTATCCTATCCTCTATCCTATCCTATCCTCTATCGTATCCTATCCTCTATCCTATCCAATCCTCTATCCTATCCTCTATCCCGTCCTGTCCTCTATCCTATCCTATCGTCAATCCTATCCTATCCTCTATGCTATCCTATCCTCTATCCTATCCTATCGTCTATCCTATCCTATCCTCTATCCTATCCTATCCTCTATCCTATCCTATCCACTATCCTATCCTATCCTCCATCCTATCCTATCCTCTATCCTATCCTATCCTCTATGCTATCCTATTCTCTATCCTATCCTATCGTCTATTCTATCCTATCCTCTATTCTATCCTATCCTCTATCCTATCCTATCCACTATCCTATCCTATCCTCTATCCTATCCTCTATCATATGCTATCCTCAATCGTATCCTATCCTATCCTCAATACTATCCTATCCTCTATCCTATAATATAATCTATCCTACGCTATTCTCTATCCTATCCCATCCTCTTCCCTATCCCATACTCTATCCTATCATATCCTCTATCCTATCCTAACCACTATCCTATCCTATCCTCTTTCCTATCCTATTCTCTATCCTATCCCATCCTCTTCCCTTTCCCATACTCTATCCTATCATATCCTCTATCCTATCCTATCCACTATCCTATCCTATCCTCTTTCCTATCCTAATCTCTATCCTATCCTATCCTCTATCCTATCCTATACTTTATCGTATCCTGTCCTCTATCCTATCCAATCCTTTATATTATCCTCTATCCTATCCTATCCTCTATCCTTTCCTATCCTCTATCCTATCCTATCCTCTATCCTATCCTATCCTCTAACCTATCCTATCCATAATCCTATCCTATCCTCCATGCTATCCTATCCTCTATCCTATCCTATCATATCATCTATCGTATCCTATCCTCTATCCTATCCTATCTTCTATCCTATCCTATCCTCTATCCTATCCTATCCTCTAACCTATCCTATCCTTAATCCTATCCTATCCTCCATGCTATCCTATCCTCTATCCTATCCTATCATATCATCTATCGTATCCTATCCTCCATGCTATCCTATCCTCTATCCTATCCTATCATATCATCTATCGTATCCTATCCTCTATCCTATCCTATCTTCTATCCTATCCTATCCTCCATCCTATCCTATCCTCTATCCTATCCTATCCTCTATCCTATCCTATCCTCTATCCTATCCTATCCTCTATCCTATCCTATCCTCTATCCTATCCTATCCTCTATCCTATCCTATCCTCTATCCTATCCTATCCTCTATCCTATCCTATCGTCTATCCTATCCTATCCTCTATCGTCTCCAGTCCTCTATCCTATCCAATGACCTATCCTATCCTCTATCGTCTCCTATCCTCTATCCTATCGAATCCCCTACCCTATTCTCTATCCTATCCTATCCTATCCTCTATCGTATCCTATCCAATCCTATATCCTATCCTATCCTCTATCCTATCCTATCCTCTATCCTATCCTATCCTCTATCCTATCCTATCCACTATCCTATCCTATCCTCTATCCTATCCTATCCTCTATCCTATCCTATCCTCTATCCTATCCTATCCTCTATCCTATCCTATCCTCTATCCTATCCTATCCTCTATCCTATCCTATCCTCTATCCTATCCTATCCTCTATCCTATCCCATCCTCTTCCCTAACCCATACTCTATCCTATCATATCCTCTATCCTATCCTATCCTCTAAAGTATAATAGCCTCTATAATATCGTATCCTCTATCCTATCCTATCCTCAATCCTATCCTATCCTATCCTCTGTCCTATAATATCCTCTATCCTATCCTATCCTCTATCCTATCCTATCCTCCATCCTATCCTATCCTCTATCCTATCCTATCCTCCATCCTATCCTATCCTCTATCCTATCCTGTATCCTATCCTATCCTCTATCCTATCCTGTACTCTATCCTATCCCATCCTCTATCCTATCCTATCCCCTATAATCTCGTATCCTCTATCCTATAATATCATCTATCCTATCCTATTCTCTATCCAATCCTATCCTCTATCCTATCCTATCCTCTAGAGTATAATAGCCTCTATAATATCGTATCCTCTATCCTATCCTATCCTCAATCCTATCCTATCCTATCCTCTGTCCTATAATATCCTCTATCCTATCCTATCCTCTATTCTATCCTATCCTCTATCCTATCCTATCCACTATCCTATCCTATCCTCTATCCTATCCTATCCACTATCCTATCCTATCCTCTATCCTATCCTATCCTCTATCCTATCTTCTATCATATGCTATCCTCAATCGAATCCTATCCTATCCTCTATCCTATCCTATCCTCTATCCTATAATATAATCTATCCTACGCTATTCTCTATCCTATCCCATCCTCTTCCCTATCCCATACTCTATCCTATCATATCCTCTATCCTATCCTAACCACTATCCTATCCTATCCTCTTTCCTATCCTATTCTCTATCCTATCCTATCCTCTATCCTATCCTATACTTTATCGTATCCTGTCCTCTATCCTATCCAATCCTTTATATTATCCTCTATCCTATCCTATCCTCTATCCTTTCCTATCCTCTATCCTATCCTATCCTCTATCCTATCAGATCCTCTAACCTATCCTATCCGTAATCCTATCCTATCCTCCATGCTACCCTATCCTCTATCCTATCCTATCATATCATCTATCGTATCCTATCCTCCATGCTATCCTATCCTCTATCCTATCCTATCATATCATCTATCCTATCCTATCCTCTATCCTATCCTCTATCCTATCCTGTATCCTATCCTCTATCCTATCCTCTATCCTATCCTACCCTCTATCCTATCCTCTATCCTATCCTATCGTCTATATTATCCTACCCTCTATCCTATCCTATCCTCTTTCCTATACTATCCTCTATCCTATCCTCTATCCTATCCTATCCTCTATCCTATCCTATCCTCTATCCTATCCTATCCTCTATCCTATCCTATCCTCTATCCTATCCTATCCTCTATCCTATCCTATCCTCTATCCTATCCTATCCTGTATCCTATCCTATCCTCTATCCTATCCTATCCTCTATCCTATCCTATCCTCAATCCTATCCTATCCTCTATCCTATCCTATCCACTATCCGATCCTATCCTCTATCCTATCCTATCCTCTATCCTATCCTCTATCCTATCCTGTATCCTATCCTCCATCCTATCCTCTATCCTATCCTCTATCCTATCCTCTATCCTATCCTGTATCCTATCCTCCATCCTATCCTCTATCCTATCCTCTATCCAATCCTACCCTCTATCCTATCCTATCCTCTATCCTATCCTATCCTCTATCCTATCCTATCCTCTATCCTATCCTATCCTCTATCCTATCCTATCCTGTATCCTATCCTATCCTCTATCCTATCCTATCCTCTATCCTATCCTATCCTCTATCCTATCCTATCCTCTATCCTATCCTATCCTCTATCCTATCCTATCCTCTATCCTATCCTACCCTCTATCCTATCCTATCCTTTATCCTATCCTATCCCATCCTCTATCGACTCCTGTTCTCTATCATACCCAATCCACTATCCTATAATCTATCCTATTCTATCCTCTATCCTATCCTATCCTCTATGCTATCCTATCCTCTATCCTATCCTATCGTCTATTCTATCCTATCCTCTATTCTATCCTATCCTCTATCCTATCCTATCCACTATCCTATCCTATCCTCTATCCTATCCTATCCTCTATCCTATCCTCTATCATATGCTATCCTCAATCGAATCCTATCCTATCCTCAATCCTATCCTATCCTCTATCCTATAATATAATCTATCCTACGCTATTCTCTATCCTATCCCATCCTCTTCCCTATCCCATACTCTATCCTATCATATCCTCTATCCTATCCTAACCACTATCCTATCCTATCCTCTTTCCTATCCTATTCTCTATCCTATCCTATCCTCTATCCTATCCTATACTTTATCGTATCCTGTCCTCTATCCTATCCAATCCTTTATATTATCCTCTATCCTATCCTATCCTCTATCCTATCCTATCCTCTATGCTATCCTATCCTCTATCCTATCCTATCGTCTATCCTATCCTATCCTCTATCCTATCCTATCCTCTATCCTATCCTATCCACTATCCTATCCTATCCTCTATTCTATCCTATCCTCTATCCTATCCTATCCACTATCCTATCCTATCCTCTATCCTATCCTATCCTCTATCCTATCCTCTATCATATGCTATCCTCAATCGAATCCTATCCTATCTTCAATCGAATCCTATCCTATCCTCTATCCTATCCTATCCTCTATCCTATAATATAATCTATCCTACGCTATTCTCTATCCTATCCCATCCTCTTCCCTATCCCATACTCTATCCTATCATATCCTCTATCCTATCCTATCCACTATCCTATCCTATCCTCTTTCCTATCCTAATCTCTATCCTATCCTATCCTCTATCCTATCCTATACTTTATCGTATCCTGTCCTCTATCCTATCCAATCCTTTATATTATCCTCTATCCTATCCTATCCTCTATCCTTTCCTATCGTCTATCCTATCCTATCCTCTATCCTATCCCATCCTCTAACCTATCCTATCCTTAATCCTATCCTATCCTCCATGCTATCCTATCCTCTATCCTATCCTATCCTATCATCTATCGTATCCTATCCTCCATGCTATCCTATCCTCTATCCTATCCTATCATATCATCTATCGTATCCTATCCTCTATCCTATCCTATCTTCTATCCTATCCTATCCTCTATCCTATCCTATCCTCTATCCTTTCCTATCGTCTATCCTATCCTATCCTCTATCCTATCCCATCCTCTAACCTATCCTATCCTTAATCCTATCCTATCCTCCATGCTATCCTATCCTCTATCCTATCCTATCCTATCATCTATCGTATCCTATCCTCCATGCTATCCTATCCTCTATCCTATCCTATCATATCATCTATCGTATCCTATCCTCTATCCTATCCTATCTTCTATCCTATCCTATCCTCTATCCTATCCTATCCTCTATCCTATCCTATCCTCTATCCTCTATCCTATCCAATCCTCTATCCTATACTCTATCCTATCCTCTATCATATGCTATCCTCAATCGAATCCTATCCTATCCTCTATGCTATCCTATCCTCTATCCTATCCTATCGTCTATTCTATCCTATCCTCTATCCTATCCTATCCTCTATCCTATCCTCGATCCTATCCTATCCTCTATCCTATAATATCATCTATCCTATCCTCTTCCCTATCCTATCCTATCCTCTATAATATCGTATCCTGTATCCTATCCTGTACTCTTTCCTATCCTATCCTCAATCCTATCCTATCCTCTATCCTATCGTATCTTCTATCCTATCCAATCCTCTATCCTTTCCGATCCTCTATCCTATCGTATCCTGTATAATATCGTATCCTCTATCATATCCTATCCTCTTTCCTATAATATCATTTATCCTATCCTATTCCCTATCCTATCATATCCTCTATCCTATCCTAACCTCTATCCTATCCTATCCTCGTTCCTATCCTATCCTCAATTCTATCCTATACTGCATCCTATCCTATCCGCTCTCCTATCCTATCCTCTATCCTATCCAATCCCCTATCCTATCCTCTATCCTATCCTTTCCCCTATCCTATCCTTTCCTCTATCCTATCCTATCCTCTAGAAGATCGTATCCTCTATCCTATCCAATCCTCTATCCTATCCGAGCCTCTAACCTATCCTATCCTCCATCCTGTCCTATCCTCTATCCTATCCTCTATAATATCGTATCCTCTATACTATCCTATCTTCTATCCTATCCTCTATCCTTTATACTATCCTATCATCTATCGTATCCTATCCTCTATCCTAACCTATCCCCTATCCTATCCTATCCTATTTCCTATCCTGTCCTCTATCCTATCCTCTATCCTATCGTATCGTCTATTCTATCCCATACTCTACCCTATCCCATACTCTGCTCTATCCTATCCTCTATCCTATCCTATCCACTATCCTATCCTATCCTTTATCCTATCCTATCCTCTCTCCAATCCTATCCTCAATCCTATCGTATCCAATACCCTATCCTATCCTCTATCCTATCCTCTATAATATCCTGTCCTCTATCCTATCCTATCCTCTATCCTATCCTATCCTCTATCCTATCCTATCCTCTATCCTATCCTATCCCCTATCCTATCCCCTATCCTATCCTATCGTCTATCCTATCCTATCCTCTATCCTATCCTATCCTCTATCCTATCCAATCCCCTACCCTAGACTCTATCATATCCTATCATCTATCCTATCATATCCTTTATCCTATCCTATCCTCTATCCCGTCCTGTCCTCTATCCTATCCTATCGTCAATCCTATAATATCATCTATCCTATCCTATCCTCTATCCTATCCAATCCTCTATCCTATCCTGTACTCTATCCTATCCCATCCTCTATCCTATCCTATCCCCTATAATATCGTATCCTCTGTCCTATAATATCATCTATCCTATCCTATTCTCTATCCTATCCTATCCTCTATAATATCTTATCCTCTATCCTATCCAATCACCTATCCTATACTCTGCATACATATCCTATAACATATACCAACCAAATAACATATCCTATCATCTATCCTATCATATCCTCTATCCTATCCTTTCCGCTATCCTATCCTATCCTCTCGTCTATCCTATCCAATCCCCTATCCTATCCTCTATCCGATCCTATCCTCTATCCTATCCTATCCTCAACCCTATCCTATCCTCAATTCCATCCTATACTCCATCCTATCCTATCCGCTATCCTATCCTATCCTCTATAATAACGTATCCTCTATCATATCCTATCCTCTATCCTATAATATCCTCTATCCTATCCAATCCTCTATCCTATCCTCTATCCTATTCTCTATCCAATCCTATCCTCTTTCGTCTCCTATCCTCTATCCTATCCAATCCCCTGTCCTATCCTCTATCCTATCCTTTCCACTATCCTATCCTTTCCTCTATCCTTTCCACTATCCTATCCTTTCCTCTATCCTACCCTATCCTCTATAATATCGTATCCTCTATCATATCATATCCTCTTTCCTATAATATCATCTATCCTATCCAATCGCCTATCCTATCCTGTATCCTATCCTATTCTCTATGCTATCCTCTATCCTATCCTATCCACTATCCTATCCTATCCTTTATCCCATCCTATCCTCTCTCCAATCCTATCCTCAATCCTATCATTTTCCTCTATCCTATCCTATTCTCTGTGCTATCCTCTATCCTATCCTATCCTCTATCCTATCCCATTCTCTATCCTATCCTATCGTCTTTCATATCCTATTCTCTATCCTATCCTATCCTTTATCCTATCCTATCCTCTCTCCAATCCTATCCTCAATCCTATCCTATCCTCTATCCTATCCTATCCTCTATCCTATCCTATCCTCTATCCTATCCTCTATCCTATCCTATCCTGTATTCTATCCTATCCTCTATCCTATCCTATCCTCAATCCTATCCTATCCTCTATCCTATCCTATCCTCTATCCTATCCTATCCTCTATCCTATCCTATCCTCTATCCTATCCTATCCTCTATCCTATCCTATCCTCTATCCTATCCTATCCTCTATCCTCTATCCTTTCCAATCGTCCATCCTATACTCTATCCTATCCTCTATCATATGCTATCCTCAATCGAATCCTATCCTATCCTCTATCCTGTAATATCATCTATCCTACGCTATTCTCTATCCTATCCCATCCTCTTCCCTATTCCATACTCTATCCTATCATATCCTCTATCCTATCCTATCCACTATCCTATCCTATCCTCTATCCTATCCTATACTCTATCGTATCCTGTCCTCTATCCTATCCAATCCTTTATCCTATCCTCTATCCTATCCTATCCTCTATCATTTCCTATCCTCTATCCCATCCAATCCTCTATCCTATCCTCTATCCTATCCTATCCGATCCTCCATCCTATCCTATTCTCTATAATATCGTATCCGCTATCATATCCTATCCTCTTTCCTATAACATCATCTACCCTATCCGAATCTCTTTCCTATCCTATCCTCTTTCCTATCCTATCCTCAATCCTATCCTATCATCTATCCTATCCAATCCCCTATCATATTCTCTATCCTATCCTATCCTCTATCCTATACCATTCTCTATCCTATTCTATCCTCTTTCCTATCCTATCCTCTATCCTATCCAATCCTATATCGTATCCTCTATCCTATCCTATCCTCTATCCTATCCTATCCTCTATCCTATCGTATCCTCTATCCTATCCTATCCACTATCCTATCCTATCCTCTTTCCTATCCTATTCTCTATCCTATCCTATCCTCTATCCTATCCTATACTTTATCGTATCCTGTCCACTATCCTATCCAATCCTTTATCCTATCCTCTATCCTATCCTATCGTCTATCCTTTCCTATCCTCTATCCTATCCTATCCTCTATCCTATCCTATCCTCTAACCTATCCTATCCTTAATCCTATCCTATCCTCCATGCAATCCTATCCTCTATCCTATCCTATCCTTAATCCTATCATATCCTCCATGCTATCCTATCCTCTATCCTATCCTATCCTATCATATCATCTATCCTATCCTATTCTCTATCCTATCCTATCCTCGTTCCTATCCTATCCTCAATTCTATCCTATACTCCATCCTATCCTATCCTCTATCCTATCCAATCCTCTATCCTATTATCTATCCTATTCTGTATCCAATCCTATACTATTTCGCCTCCTATCCTCTATCCTATCCAATCCCCTATCCTATCTGCTATCCTATCCTTTCCACTATCCTATCCTTTCCTCTATCCTATCCTATCTTCTAGAAGATCGTAACCTCTATCCTATCCTCTCCTCTATCCTATCCTATCCTCTTTCCTATCCTATCCTCAATCCTATCCTATCCACTATCCTATCCTCTATCCGATCTTATCCTCTATCCTATCCTATCCTCTATAATATCGTTTCCTCTGTCCTATCCTGTCCTCTATCCTATAATATCATCTATCCTATCCTATCCTCTATCCTATCCTATCCTCTATCCTATCGTATCCTCTATCCTATCATATCCTCTATACTATCCTATTCTCTATCGTATCTTCTATTCCATCCAATCGTCTATCGTATCCTATCCTCTATCCTATCCAATCCTATATCCTATACTCAATCCTATCCTATCCTCTATCCTATCCTATCCTCTATGCTATCCTATCTTCCATCCTATCCTATCCTCTATCATATCCTATCCTCTATCGTATCCTATCCTGTATCCGATCCAATCCCCTATCCTATCCTATCCTCCATCCTACCCTATCCTCTATCCTATCCTATCCTCTATCCCATCCTATCCTATATCCTATCCTATCCTCTATCCTATCCTATCCTCTATCCTATCCTATCCTCTATCATATCCTATCCTCCATCCTATCCTATCGTCTATCCTATCCTATCCTCTATCCTATCCTATCCTCAATCCTATCCTATCCTCTATCCTATCGTAACCTCTATCCTATCCAATCCTCTATCCTTTCCGATCCTCTATCCTATCCTATCCTCAATCCTATCCTATCCTCTATCCTATCGTAACCTCTATCCTATCCAATCCTCTATCCTTTCCGATCCTCTATCCTATCGTATCCACTATAATATCGTATCCTCTATCATATCCTATCCTCTTTCCTATAGTATCATTTATCCTATCCTATTCCCTATCCTATCATATCCTCTATCCTATCCTAACCTCTATCCTATCCTATCCTCGTTCCTATCCTATCCTCAATTCTATCCTATACGCCATCCTATCCCATCCGCTATCCTATCCTATCCTCTATCCTATCCAATCCTCTATCCTATTATCTATCCTATTCTGTATCCAATCCTATACTATTTCGCCTCCTATCCTCTATCCTATCCAATCCCCTATCCTATCCTCTATCCTATCCTTTCCACTATCCTATCCGTTCCTCTATCCTATCCTATCCTCTAGAAGATCGTATCCTCTATCCTATCCAATCCTCTATCCTATCCGAGCCTCTAACCTATCCTATCCTCCATCCTGTCCTATCCTCTATCCTATCCTCTGTAATATCGTATCCTCTATCCTATCCTATCCTCTATCCTATCCTCTATCCTATCCTCTATCCTTTATCCTATCCTATCCTCTATCCTATCCTATCCTCTATCCTATCCTATCCTCTTCTCTATCCTATCCTATCGTCTATAATATCGTATCCTCTGTCCTATCCTTGCTCTATCCTATAATATCATCTATCCTATCCTATTCTCTATCCTATCCTCTATCCTATCGTATCCTCTATCCTATCCCATCCTCTATCCTATCCTCTATCCTATCCTTTATCCTATCCTATCCTCTATCGTATCCTATCCTCTACCCTATCCTATCCTCTATCCTATTCTATCTATCCTATCCTATCCTCTATCGTATCCTATCCTCTATCCTATCCTATCCTCTATCCTATTCTATCCTTTGTCCTATCCTATCCTCTATCGTCTCCTGTCCTCTATCCTATCCAATCCCCTATCCTATCCAATCCCCGATCCTATCCTCTATCCTACCCTTTCAGCTATGCTATCCTATCCTCTATAATATCGTACCCTCTCTCCTATCGATCCTCTATCCTAAAATATTATCTATCCTATCCTATTGTCTATCCTATCGTATCGTATCCTCTATCGTATCCTATCCTCTGTCCTATCCAATCCTATATCCTACACTCTATCCTATCCTATCATTTATCCTATCCTATCCTCTTTTCTATCCAATCCCCTATCCTATCCTCTATCCTATCCTATCCTCTATCGTCTCCTATACTGTATCCTATCGAATCCTCTATCCTATCCTCTATCCTATCCTCTATAATATCGTATCCTCTATCCTATCCTATCCTCTATCCTATCCTCTATCCTTTATCCTATCCTATCCTCTATCGTATACTATCCTCTATCCTAACCTATCCTCTATCCTGTCCTATCCTCTATCCTATCCTCTATCCTATTCTCTATCCAATCCTATCCTCTTTCGTCTCCTATCCTCTATCCTATCCACTCCCCTGTCCTATCCTCTATCCTATCCTTTCCACTATCCTATCCTATTCTCCATCCTATCCAATACTCGATCCTATTCTATCCTCTATCCTATCCTATCCTCCTTTCTATCCTTGCTCTATCCTATAATATCATCTATCCTATCCTATTCTCTATCCTATCCTCTATCCTATCGTATACTCTATCCTATCCTCTATCCTATCCTTTATCCTATCCTATCCTCTATCGTATCCTATCCTCTATCCTATCCTATCCTCTATCCTATTCTATCCTCTATCCTATCCTATCCTCTATCGTATCCTATCCTCTATGCTATCCTATCCTCTATCCTCTCCTATCCTCTATCCTATCCTATCCTCTATCCTATCCTATCCTCTATCCTATTCTATCCTCTATCCTTTCGTATTCTCTATCCTATCCTATCCTGTATCCTATCCTATCCTCTATCCTAACCTACCTTCTATCGTCTCCTGTCCTCTTTCCTATTCAATCCCCTATCCTATCCTCTATCTTCTCCTATCCTCTATCCTATCCAATCCCCTATCCTATCCTCTAACCTATCCCGTCCTCTATCCTATCCTACCCTCTATCCTAACCTATCCTCTATCCCATCCTATCTTCTATCCTATCCTATGCTCTATAATATCGTATCCTCTATCATATTCTATCCTCTATCCTATAATATCATCTATCCTATAATATTCTTTATCCTATCCTATATTCTATCCTATCCTATCCTCAATTCTATTCTATACTCCATCCTATCCTATCCGCTATCCTATCATATCCTCTATCCTATAATATCCTCTATCCTATCCAATCCTCTATTATATCCTCTATCCTATTCACTATCCAATCCTTTCCTCTATCCTATCCTATCCTCTAGAAGATCGTATCCTCTATCCTATCCAATCCTCTACCCTATCCGAGCCTCTAACCTATCCTATCCTCCATCCTGTCCTATCCTCTATCCTATCCTCTATAATATCGTATCCTCTATCCTATCCTATCCTCTATCCTATAATATTCTCTATCCTATCCTATCCTCTACCCTATCCTATCCTCTATAATATCTTATCCTCTATCCTATACTACCCTCTATCCCATAATATCATCTACCCTATGGTATCCTCTACCCTATCCTATCCTCTGTCCTAGCCTATCCTGTATCATATCCTCTATCCTATCCTATCCTATCCTCTATAATATCGTATCGTTTATCCCATCCTATCCTCTATCCTATCCTATCCTC
The DNA here is from genome assembly GCF_050948215.1 of Halictus rubicundus. Lineage (NCBI taxonomy): Eukaryota > Metazoa > Arthropoda > Insecta > Hymenoptera > Halictidae > Halictus > Halictus rubicundus. Next base: position 232,570 of record NW_027488742.1, on the reverse strand, counting down.
TATCCTATCCTATCCTCTATCCTATCCTATCGTCTATCATATCCTATCGTCTATCCTATCCTATCCTCTATCCTATCCTATCCTCTAGCCTATCCTATCCTCTATCCTATCCTATCCTCTATCCTATCCTATCGTCTATCATATCCTATCGTCTATCCTATCCTATCCTCTAGCCTATCCTACCCTCTATCCTATCCTATCCTCTATCCTATCCTATCCTCTTTCCTATCCAATGCCCTGTCCTATTCTCTATCCGATCCTATCGTCTATCCTATCCTATCCTCTATAATATCGTATCCTCTATCCTATCCTATCCTCTATCCTATAATATCATCTATCCTATCCTATCCTCTATCCTATCCTATCCTCTATCCTATCCTATCCTCTACCCTATCCTATCCTCTATCCTATCCAATCCTATATCCTATCCTCTATCGTATCTTATCCCATCCAATATCCTATCCTATCCTCTATCCTATCCTATCCTCTATCCTATCCTATCCTCTATCCTGTCCTATACTCTATCCTATCCTATCGTCTATAATATCGTATCCTCTATCCTATCCTACCCTCTTTCCTATAATATCATCTATCATATCCTCTATCCTATCCTATACTCTATCCTATCCTATCCTCTATAATATCGTATCTTCTATCCCATCCTATCCTCTCTCCTGTCCTATACTCTATCCTATCCTATCCTCTATAATATCGTATCTTCTATCCTATCCTATCCTCTCTCCTATAATATCATCTATCCTATCCTATGCTCTATCCTATCCTATCCTAAACTCGATCCTATCCTATCCTCTATCCTATCCTATCCTCTATCCTATCCTACCGTCTTTCCTATAATATCATCTATCCTATCCTCTATCGTATCCTATCCTATCCTCTATAATATCGTATCTTCTATCCTATCCTATCCTCTCTCCTATAATATCATCTATCCTATCCAATCCTCCATCCTATCCGATCCTCTATCCTACCCTATCCTCTATAATAACGTATCCTCTATTAGATCCCACCCTCTTTCCTATAATATCCTCTATCCTATCCAATCCTGTATCCTATCGTCTATCCCGTCCTATCCTCAATCCTATCCTATCCTGTATCCTATCATATCCTGTATTATATCCTATCCTCTATCCTATCCAATCCCCTATCCTCTATCCTATCCTATCACCTATCCTATCCTATTCTGCATCCTATCCTATCCTCTATCCTATCCTATCCTCTATCCTATCCTATCCTCTTTCCTATCCAATGCCCTGTCCTATTCTCTATCCGATCCTATCGTCTATTCTATCCTATCCTCTATAATATCGTATCCTCTATCCTATCCTATCCTCTATCCTATAATATCATCTATCCTATCCTATCCTCTATCCTATCCTATCCTCTACCCTATCCTATCCTCTATCCTATCCAATCCTATATCCCATCCTCTATCCTATCTTATCCTCTGTCCTATTCTATACTCTATCCTATCCTTTCCGCCATCCTATCATATCCTGTCCTCTATCGAGGCCTATCCTTTATCCTATCCAATCCCCTATCCTATCCTCTATCCGATCCTATCCTGTATCCTATCCTATCCTCTATAATATCGTTTCCTCTGTCCTATAATGTCCTCTATCCTATAATATCATCTATCCTATTCTATTCTCTATCCTATCCTATCCTATCCTCTATCGTATCCTATCCTCTATCCTATCCAATCCTATATCCTATTCTCTATCCTATCCTATCCTCTATCCTATCCTATCCTCTATCCTATCCTATCCTCTATCCTATCCTATCCTCTATCCTATCCTATGGTCTATCATATCCTATCGTCTATTCTATCCTATCCTCAATTATATCCTATCCTCTATCCTATCCTATCCTCTATCCTATCCTATCCTCTATCCTATACTATCCTCTATCCTATCCTATCCTCTATCCTATCCTATCCTATCCTCTATCCTATCCTATCCTCTATCCTATCCTATCCTCTATCCTATCCTATCCTCTATCCTATCGTATCCTCTATCCTATCCAATCCTCTATCCTATCCTCTATCCTATCCTATCCTCTAACTTATCCTATCCTCTATCCTATCTTATCCTCTGTCCTATCCTATCATCTATCCTATCCTATCCTCTATCCTATCCTATCCTCTATCCTATCCTATCCTTTATCCTATCCTATCCTCTATCTTATCCTATCCTCTATCCTATCCTATCCTCTATCCTATCCCATTCTCTATCCTATCCTATTCTCTTTCCTAACCTATCCTGTATCCTATCCAATCCTATTTCGTATCCTCTATCCTATCCTATCCTCTATCCTATCCTATCCTCTATCCTATCCTATCCTATCCTCTATCCTATCCTATCCTCTATCCTATCCTATCCTCTATCCTATCCTATCCTCTATCCTATCCTATCCTCTATCCTATCCTATCCTCTATCCTATCCTATCCTCTATCCTATCCTATCCTCTATCCTATCCTATCCACTATCCTATCCTATCCTCTATCCGATCATATCCTCTATCCTATCCTATCCTATCCTCTATAATATCGTATCCTTTATCCCATCCCATCCTCTATCCTATCCTATCCTCTATCCTATCCTATCCTCTATCCTATCCTATCCTCTATCCTATCCTATCGTCTATCATATCCTATCGTCTATCCTATCCTATCCTCTATTATATCCTATCCTCTATCCTATCCTATCCTCTATCCTATCCTCTATCCTATCCTATCCTCTATCCTATTCTATCCTTCTCTATTATCCTATCCTCTATCCTATCCTATCCTCTATCCTATCCTATCCTCTATCCTATCCTATCCTCTACCCTATCCTATCCTCTATCCTATCCAATCCTATATCCCATCCTCTATCCTATCTTATCCTCTGTCCTATTCTATACTCTATCCTATCCTTTCCGCCATCCTATCATATCCTGTCCTCTATCGAGGCCTATCCTTTATCCTATCCAATCCCCTATCCTATCCTCTATCCGATCCTATCCTGTATCCTATCCTATCCTCTATAATATCGTTTCCTCTGTCCTATAATGTCCTCTATCCTATAATATCATCTATCCTATTCTATTCTCTATCCTATCCTATCCTATCCTCTATCGTATCCTATCCTCTATCCTATCCAATCCTATATCCTATTCTCTATCCTATCCTATCCTCTATCCTATCCTATCCTCTATCCTATCCTATCCTCTATCCTATCCTATCCTCTATCCTATCCTATGGTCTATCATATCCTATCGTCTATTCTATCCTATCCTCAATTATATCCTATCCTCTATCCTATCCTATCCTCTATCCTATCCTATCCTCTATCCTATACTATCCTCTATCCTATCCTATCCTCTATCCTATCCTATCCTATCCTCTATCCTATCCTATCCTCTATCCTATCCTATCCTCTATCCTATCCTATCCTCTATCCTATCGTATCCTCTATCCTATCCAATCCTCTATCCTATCCTCTATCCTATCCTATCCTCTAACTTATCCTATCCTCTATCCTATCTTATCCTCTGTCCTATCCTATCATCTATCCTATCCTATCCTCTATCCTATCCTATCCTCTATCCTATCCTATCCTTTATCCTATCCTATCCTCTATCTTATCCTATCCTCTATCCTATCCTATCCTCTATCCTATCCCATTCTCTATCCTATCCTATTCTCTTTCCTAACCTATCCTGTATCCTATCCAATCCTATTTCGTATCCTCTATCCTATCCTATCCTCTATCCTATCCTATCCTCTATCCTATCCTATCCTATCCTCTATCCTATCCTATCCTCTATCCTATCCTATCCTCTATCCTATCCTATCCTCTATCCTATCCTATCCTCTATCCTATCCTATCCTCTATCCTATCCTATCCTCTATCCTATCCTATCCTCTATCCTATCCTATCCACTATCCTATCCTATCCTCTATCCGATCATATCCTCTATCCTATCCTATCCTATCCTCTATAATATCGTATCCTTTATCCCATCCCATCCTCTATCCTATCCTATCCTCTATCCTATCCTATCCTCTATCCTATCCTATCCTCTATCCTATCCTATCGTCTATCATATCCTATCGTCTATCCTATCCTATCCTCTATTATATCCTATCCTCTATCCTATCCTATCCTCTATCCTATCCTCTATCCTATCCTATCCTCTATCCTATTCTATCCTTCTCTATTATCCTATCCTCTATCCTATCCTATCCTCTATCCTATCCTATCCTCTATCCTATCCTATCCTCTATCCTATCCTATCCTCTATCCTATCCTATCCTCTATCCTATCCTATCCTCTATCCGATCCTATCCTCTATCCTATCCTATCCTCTATCCTATCCTATACTCTATCCTATCCTATCGTCTATAATATCGTATCCTCTATCCTATCCTACCCTCTTTCCTATAATATCATCTATCATATCCTCTATCCGATCCTATCGTCTATCCTATCCTATCCTATCCTATCCTATCCTCTATCCTATCCTATCCTCTATCCTATCCTATCCCCTATCCTTTTATATCCTTTATCCTTTCCTATCCTCTATCCTATCCTATCCTATCCTCTATCCTAACCTACCTTCTATCGTCTCCTGTCCTCTTTCCTATTCAATCCCCTATCCTATCCTCTATCGTCTCCTATCCTCTATCTTATCCAATCCCCTATCCTGTCCTCTAACCTACCCTGCCCTCTATCCTATCCTACCCTCTATCCTACCCTATCCTCTATCCCATCCTATCCTCTATCCTATCCTATCCTCTATAATATCGTATCCTCAATCATATTCTATCCTCTATCCTTTAATATCATCGATCCTATCCTATTCTTTATCCTATCCTATATTCTATCCTATCCTATCCTCAATTCTATTCTATACTCCATCCTATCCTATCCGCTACCTTATCATATCCTCTATCCTATAATATCCTTTATCCTATCCAATCCCCTATCCTATCCTCTATCCTATTCTCTATCCAATCCTATCCTCTATCGTCTCCTATCCTCTATCCTATCCTACTCTCTATCCTATCCTCTATCCTATCGTATCCTCTATCCTATCCAATCCCCTATCCTATCCTATCCTCTATCCTATCCTATCCTCTATCCTATCCAATCCCCTATCCTATTCTCTATCCTACCCAATACTCGATCCTATTCTATCATCTATAATATCGTATCCTCTATCCTATCCTATCATCTATCCTATAACATCATCTATCCTATCCTCTTCTCTATCCTATCCTATCCTCTATAATATCGTATCCTGTATCCTATCCTGTCCTCTATCGTATCGTATTCACTATCCTATCCAATCCTCTATCCTATCCCTTATGCTATCCTATCCTCTATCCTATCCTATCCTCTATCCTCTCCTATCCTCTATCCTATCCTATATTCTATTATATCCTATCCTCTATCCTATCCTATCTTCTATCGTCTCCTGTCCTCTATCCTACCCAATCCCCTATCCTATACTCTATCTTATCCTATCCGATCTTCTATCCTATCCTATCCTCCATCCTATCCTATCCTATCCTCTATCCTATCCTATCCTATCCTCTATCCTATCCTATCCTCTATCCTATCCTATCCTCTATCCTATCCTAGCCTCTATCCGATCAAATCCTCTATCCTATCCTATCCTCTATCCTATCCTATCCTCTATCCTATCCTATCCTATCCTCTATCCTATCCTATCCTCTATCCTATCCTATCCTCTATCCTATCCTATCCTCTATCCTATCCTATCCTCTATCCTATCCTATCCTCTATCCTATCCTATCCTCTATCCTATCCTATCCTCTATCCTATCCTATACTCTAACCTATCCTATCCTTAATCCTATCCTATCCTCCATGCTATCCTATCCTCTATCCTATCCTCTATCCTATTGTATCCTGTATCCTATCCCATCCTCTGCCCTATCCTATACTCTATCCTATCATATCATCTATCGTATCCTATCCTCTATCCTATCCTATCTTCTATCCTATCCTATCCTCTGTCCTATCCTATCCTCTATCGTATCCTATCATATATCCTATCCTATCCTCTATCATATCCTATCCTCTTTCCTATTATATTCTCTATCCTATCCCTTCCTCTATCCTATCCTATCCTCTATCCTATCCTATCCTCTATCCTATCCTATCCTCTATCCTATCCTATCCTCTATCCTATCCTATCCTCTATCCTATCCTATCCTCTATAATATCGTATCCTCTATCCTATCCTATCCTCAATCCTAGCCTATCCTCAATCCTATCCGATCCTGTCCTCTGTCCTATAATATCCTCTATCCTATCCTATCCTCTATCCTATCCTATCCTGCATCCTATCCTATCCTCTATCCTATCCTGTACTCTATCCTATCCCATCCTCTATCCTATCCTATCCTCTATCCTATCCTATCCTCTATCCTATCCTATCCTCTATCCTATCCTATCCTCTATCCTATCCTATCCTCTATAATATCGTATCCTCTATCCTATCCTATCCTCAATCCTAGCCTATCCTCAATCCTATCCGATCCTGTCCTCTGTCCTATAATATCCTCTATCCTATCCTATCCTCTATCCTATCCTATCCTGCATCCTATCCTATCCTCTATCCTATCCTGTACTCTATCCTATCCCATCCTCTATCCTATCCTATCCTCTATCCTATCCTATCCCCTATAATATCGTATCCTCTATCCTATCCTATCCTCTATCCTATCCTATCCTCTATAATATCGTATCCTCTATCCTATCCTATCCTCAATCCTAGCCTATCCTCAATCCTATCCGATCCTGTCCTCTGTCCTATAATATCCTCTATCCTATCCTATCCTCTATCCTATCCTATCCTGCATCCTATCCTATCCTCTATCCTATCCTGTACTCTATCCTATCCCATCCTCTATCCTATCCTATCCTCTATCCTATCCTATCCCCTATAATATCGTATCCTCTATCCTATCCTATCCTCAATCCTATCCTATCCTCTATCCTATCCTGTCGTCAATCCTATCCTATCCTTTATGCTATCCTATCCTCTATCTTATCCTATCCTCTATCCTATCCTATCCTCTATCCTATCACATCATCTATCCTATCCTATCCTCTATCCTATCCTATCCTCTATCCTATCCTATCCTCTATCCTATCCTATCCTCTATCGTATCCTATCCTCTATCCTATTCAATCCTATATCCTATACTCTATCCTATCCAATCCTATATCCTATACTCTATCCTATCCTATCCTATCCTCTATCCTATAATATCCTCTATCCTATCCAATCCTCTATCCTATCCTCTATCCTATCCTCTATCCTATCCTATCCTCTATCCTATCCTATCCTCTATCCTATCCTATCCTCTTTCCTATCCTATCCTCAATCCTATCCTATCCACTATCCTATCCTATCCTCTATCCTATCCTATCCTTTATCCTACCCTATCCTCTATAATATCGTATCCTCTATCATATCATATCCTCTTTCCTATAATATCATCTATCCTATCCAATCGCCTGTCCTATCCTGTATCCTATCCTATTCTCTATGCTATCCTCTATCCTATCCTATCCACTATCCTATCCTATCCTCTATCCAATCCTATCCTCTATCCTATCCTATCCTCTATCCTATCCTATCTTCTATCCTATCCTCCATCCTATCCTATCTTTATCCTATAATATCATCTATCCTATCCTCTTCTCTATACTATCCTATCCTCTATAATATCGTATCCTGTATCCTATCCTGTCCTCTTTCCTATCCTATCCTCAATCCTATCCTATCCTCTATCCTATCGTATCCTCTATCGTATCCAATCCTCTATCCTATAATATCATCTATCCTACGCTATTCTCTATCCTATCCCATCCTCTTCCCTATCCCATACTCTATCCTATCATATCCTCTATCCTATCCTATCCACTATCCTATCCTATCCTCTTTCCTATCCTATTCTCTATCCTATCCTATCCTCTATCCTATCCTATACTCTAACCTATCCTATCCTTAATCCTATCCTATCCTCCATGCTATCCTATCCTCTATCCTATCCTCTATCCTATTGTATCCTGTATCCTATCCCATCCTCTGCCCTATCCTATACTCTATCCTATCATATCATCTATCGTATCCTATCCTCTATCCTATCCTATCTTCTATCCTATCCTATCCTCTATCCTATCCTATCCTCTATCGTATCCTATCATCTATCCTATCCTATCCTCTATCATATCCTATCCTCTTTCCTATTGTATTCTCTATCCTATCCTATCCTCTATCCTATCCTATCCTCTATCCTATCCTATCCTCTATCCTATCCTATCCTCTATCCTATCCTATCCTCTATAATATCGTATCCTCTATCCTATCCTATCCTCAATCCTAGCCTATACTCTATCCTATCATATCATCTATCGTATCCTATCCTCTATCCTATCCTATCTTCTATCCTATCCTATCCTCTATCCTATCCTATCCTCTATCGTATCCTATCATCTATCCTATCCTATCCTCTATCATATCCTATCCTCTTTCCTATTATATTCTCTATCCTATCCTATCCTCTATCCTATCCTATCCTCTATCCTATCCTATCCTCTATCCTATCCTATCCTCTATCCTATCCTATCCTCTATAATATCGTATCCTCTATCCTATCCTATCCTCAATCCTAGCCTATCCTCAATCCTATCCGATCCTGTCCTCTGTCCTATAATATCCTCTATCCTATCCTATCCTCTATCCTATCCTATCCTGCATCCTATCCTATCCTCTATCCTATCCTGTACTCTATCCTATCCCATCCTCTATCCTATCCTATCCTCTATCCTATCCTATCCCCTATAATATCGTATCCTCTATCCTATCCTATCCTCAATCCTATCCTATCCTCTATCCTATCCTGTCGTCAATCCTATCCTATCCTTTATGCTATCCTATCCTCTATCCTATCCTATCCTCTATCCTATCCTATCCTCTATCCTATCACATCATCTATCCTATCCTATCCTCTATCCTATCCTATACTCCATCCTATCCTATCCGCTATCCTATACTATCCTCTATCCTATCCTATCCTCTATCCTATCCTATCCTCTATCCTATCCTATCCTCTATGCTATCCTATACTCTATCCTATCCTATCGTCTATAATACCGTATCCTCTATCCTATCCTATCCTCTATCCTATCCTATCCTCTATCCTCTATCCTATCCTATCCTCTATCCTATCCTATCCTCTATCCGATCCTATCCTCTATCCTATCCTATCCTCTATAATATCGTTTCCACTGTCCTATAATGTCCTCTATCCTATAATATCATCTATCCTATCCTATTCTCTATCCTATCCTATCCTATCCTCTATTATATCCTATCCTCTATCCTATCCAATCCTATATCCTATTCTCTATCCTATCCTATCCTCTATCGTATCCTATCCCCTATCTTGTCCTATCCTCTATGCTATTCTATCCTCTATCCTATCCAATCCTATATCCTATTCTCTATCCTATCCTATCCTCTATCGTATCCTATACCCTATCTTGTCCTATCCTCTATCCTATTCTATCCTCTATCCTATCCTATCCTCTATCGTCTCCTGTCCTCTATCCTATCCAATCCCCTATCCAATCCAATCCCCGATCCTATCCTCTATCCTACCCTTTCCGCTATGCTATCCTATCCTCTATAATATCGTATCCTCTGTCCTATCCTTCCTCTATCCTACAATATCTTCTATCCTCTATCCTATCCTCTATCCTATCCTATCCACCATCCTATCCTATCCTCAATCCTATCCTATACTCCATCCTATCCTATCCTCTATCCTATACTATCCTCTATCCTATCCTATCCTCTATCCTATCCTATCCTCTATCCTATCCTATACTCTATCCTATCCTATCGTCTATAATACCGTATCCTCTATCCTATCCTATCCTCTATCCTATCCTATCCTCTATCCTATCCTATCCTCTATCCTATCCTATCCTCTATCCTATCCTATCCTCTATCCTATCCTATCCTCTATCCTATCCTATCCTATATCCTATCTAAGCCCCGTATCCTATCCTATCCTCTATCCTATCCAATTCTCTATCCTATCCTCTATCGTCTCCTACACTCTATCCTATCCCATTTTCTATCCTATCCCCTTATATCCTCTATCCTATCCTATCCTTTATCCTATCCTATCCTCTATCCTATCCTATCCTCTATCCTATCCTATCGGCTATCCTATCCTATCCTCTATCCTATACTATTCTCTAACCTATCCTATCCTCTATCCTATCCTATCCTATATCATATCCTATCCTTTATCCTATCCAATCCTCTATCCTATCCGATCCTCTATAATATCGTTTCCTCTATCATATCCTATCCTCTTTCCTATAATATTATCTATCCTATAATATTATCTATCCTATCCTCTTCTCTATCCTATCCTATCCTATATCCTAACCTATCCTCTATCGTCTCCTATTCTCTATCCTATCCAAACCCCTATCCTATCCTGTATCCTATCCTATCCTCTATCCTATCCTATCCTCTATCCTATACTATTCTCTAACCTATCCTATCCTCTATCCTATCCTATCCTATATCATATCCTATCCTTTATCCTATCCAATCCTCTATCCTATCCTATCCTATCCTCTATCCTATCCTATCCTCTATCCTATCCTATCCTCTATCCTATCCTATCCTCTATCCTATCCTATCCTCTATCCTATCCTATCCTCTATCCTATCCTATCCTCTATCCTATCCTATCCTCTATCCTATCCTATCCACTATCCTATCCTATCCTCTATCCGATCATATCCTCTATCCTATCCTATCCTATCCTCTATAATATCGTATCCTTTATCCCATCCCATCCTCTATCCTATCCTATCCTCTATCCTATCCTATCCTCTATCCTATCCTATCCTCTATCCTATCCTATCGTCTATCATATCCTATCGTCTATCCTATCCTATCCTCTATTATATCCTATCCTCTATCCTATCCTATCCTCTATCCTATCCTCTATCCTATCCTATCCTCTATCCTATTCTATCCTTCTCTATTATCCTATCCTCTATCCTATCCTATCCTCTATCCTATCCTATCCTCTATCCTATCCTATCCTCTATCCTATCCTATCCTCTATCCTATCCTATCCTCTATCCTATCCTATCCTCTATCCGATCCTATCCTCTATCCTATCCTATCCTCTATCCTATCCTATACTCTATCCTATCCTATCGTCTATAATATCGTATCCTCTATCCTATCCTACCCTCTTTCCTATAATATCATCTATCATATCCTCTATCCGATCCTATCGTCTATCCTATCCTATCCTATCCTATCCTATCCTCTATCCTATCCTATCCGCTACCTTATCATATCCTCTATCCTATAATATCCTTTATCCTATCCAATCCCCTATCCTATCCTCTATCCTATTCTCTATCCAATCCTATCCTCTATCGTCTCCTATCCTCTATCCTATCCTACTCTCTATCCTATCCTCTATCCTATCGTATCCTCTATCCTATCCAATCCCCTATCCTATCCTATCCTCTATCCTATCCTATCCTCTATCCTATCCAATCCCCTATCCTATTCTCTATCCTACCCAATACTCGATCCTATTCTATCATCTATAATATCGTATCCTCTATCCTATCCTATCATCTATCCTATAACATCATCTATCCTATCCTCTTCTCTATCCTATCCTATCCTCTATAATATCGTATCCTGTATCCTATCCTGTCCTCTATCGTATCGTATTCACTATCCTATCCAATCCTCTATCCTATCCTCTATGCTATCCTATCCTCTATCCTATCCTATCCTCTATCCTCTCCTATCCTCTATCCTATCCTATATTCTATTATATCCTATCCTCTATCCTATCCTATCTTCTATCGTCTCCTGTCCTCTATCCTACCCAATCCCCTATCCTATACTCTATCTTATCCTATCCGATCTTCTATCCTATCCTATCCTCCATCCTATCCTATCCTATCCTCTATCCTATCCTATCCTATCCTCTATCCTATCCTATCCTCTATCCTATCCTATCCTCTATCCTATCCTAGCCTCTATCCGATCCTATCCTCTATCCTATCCTATCCTCTATCCTATCCTATCCTCTATCCTATCCTATCCTCTATCCTATCCTATCCTCTATCCCGTCCTATCCCCTATCCTATCCTATCGTCAATCCTAACCAATCCTCTATGCTATCCTATCCTCTATCCTATCCTATCGTCTATCCTATCCTATCCTCATTCCTATCCTATCCTCTATCCTATCCTATCCACTATCCTATCCTATCCTCTATCCAATCCTATCCTCTATCCTATCCTATCCTCTATCCTATCCTATCTTCTATCCTATCCTCCATCCTATCCTATCCTTTATCCTATAATATCATCTATCCTATCCTCTTCTCTATACTATCCTATCCTCTATAATATCGTATCCTGTATCCTATCCTGTCCTCTTTCCTATCCTATCCTCAATCCTATCCTATCCTCTATCCTATCCTATCCTATCCTCTATCCTATCCTATCCTCTATCCTATCCTATCCTCTATCCTATCCTATCCTCTATCCTATCCTATCCTCTATCCTATCCTATCCTCTATCCTATCCTATCCTCTATCCTATCCTATCCTCTATCCTATCCTATACTCTAACCTATCCTATCCTTAATCCTATCCTATCCTCCATGCTATCCTATCCTCTATCCTATCCTCTATCCTATTGTATCCTGTATCCTATCCCATCCTCTGCCCTATCCTATACTCTATCCTATCATATCATCTATCGTATCCTATCCTCTATCCTATCCTATCTTCTATCCTATCCTATCCTCTGTCCTATCCTATCCTCTATCGTATCCTATCATCTATCCTATCCTATCCTCTATCATATCCTATCCTCTTTCCTATTATATTCTCTATCCTATCCCTTCCTCTATCCTATCCTATCCTCTATCCTATCCTATCCTCTATCCTATCCTATCCTCTATCCTATCCTATCCTCTATCCTATCCTATCCTCTATAATATCGTATCCTCTATCCTATCCTATCCTCAATCCTAGCCTATCCTCAATCCTATCCGATCCTGTCCTCTGTCCTATAATATCCTCTATCCTATCCTATCCTCTATCCTATCCTATCCTGCATCCTATCCTATCCTCTATCCTATCCTGTACTCTATCCTATCCCATCCTCTATCCTATCCTATCCTCTATCCTATCCTATCCCCTATAATATCGTATCATCTATCCTATCCTATCCTCAATCCTATCCTATCCTCTATCCTATCCTGTCGTCAATCCTATCCTATCCTTTATGCTATCCTATCCTCTATCTTATCCTATCCTCTATCCTATCCTATCCTCTATCCTATCACATCATCTATCCTATCCTATCCTCTATCCTATCCTATCCTCTATCCTATCCTATCCTCTATCCTATCCTATCCTCTATCGTATCCTATCCTCTATCCTATTCAATCCTATATCCTATACTCTATCCTATCCAATCCTATATCCTATACTCTATCCTATCCTATCCTCTATCCTATCCTATCCTATCCTCTATCCTATAATATCCTCTATCCTATCCAATCCTCTATCCTATCCTCTATCCTATCCTCTATCCTATCCTATCCTCTATCCTATCCTATCCTCTATCCTATCCTATCCTCTTTCCTATCCTATCCTCAATCCTATCCTATCCACTATCCTATCCTATCCTCTATCCTATCCTATCCTTTATCCTACCCTATCCTCTATAATATCGTATCCTCTATCATATCATATCCTCTTTCCTATAATATCATCTATCCTATCCAATCGCCTGTCCTATCCTGTATCCTATCCTATTCTCTATGCTATCCTCTATCCTATCCTATCCACTATCCTATCCTATCCTCTATCCAATCCTATCCTCTATCCTATCCTATCCTCTATCCTATCCTATCTTCTATCCTATCCTCCATCCTATCCTATCCTTTATCCTATAATATCATCTATCCTATCCTCTTCTCTATACTATCCTATCCTCTATAATATCGTATCCTGTATCCTATCCTGTCCTCTTTCCTATCCTATCCTCAATCCTATCCTATCCTCTATCCTATCGTATCCTCTATCGTATCCAATCCTCTATCCTATAATATCATCTATCCTACGCTATTCTCTATCCTATCCCATCCTCTTCCCTATCCCATACTCTATCCTATCATATCCTCTATCCTATCCTATCCACTATCCTATCCTATCCTCTTTCCTATCCTATTCTCTATCCTATCCTATCCTCTATCCTATCCTATACTCTAACCTATCCTATCCTTAATCCTATCCTATCCTCCATGCTATCCTATCCTCTATCCTATCCTCTATCCTATTGTATCCTGTATCCTATCCCATCCTCTGCCCTATCCTATACTCTATCCTATCATATCATCTATCGTATCCTATCCTCTATCCTATCCTATCTTCTATCCTATCCTATCCTCTATCCTATCCTATCCTCTATCGTATCCTATCATCTATCCTATCCTATCCTCTATCATATCCTATCCTCTTTCCTATTGTATTCTCTATCCTATCCTATCCTCTATCCTATCCTATCCTCTATCCTATCCTATCCTCTATCCTATCCTATCCTCTATCCTATCCTATCCTCTATAATATCGTATCCTCTATCCTATCCTATCCTCAATCCTAGCCTATACTCTATCCTATCATATCATCTATCGTATCCTATCCTCTATCCTATCCTATCTTCTATCCTATCCTATCCTCTATCCTATCCTATCCTCTATCGTATCCTATCATCTATCCTATCCTATCCTCTATCATATCCTATCCTCTTTCCTATTATATTCTCTATCCTATCCTATCCTCTATCCTATCCTATCCTCTATCCTATCCTATCCTCTATCCTATCCTATCCTCTATCCTATCCTATCCTCTATAATATCGTATCCTCTATCCTATCCTATCCTCAATCCTAGCCTATCCTCAATCCTATCCGATCCTGTCCTCTGTCCTATAATATCCTCTATCCTATCCTATCCTCTATCCTATCCTATCCTGCATCCTATCCTATCCTCTATCCTATCCTGTACTCTATCCTATCCCATCCTCTATCCTATCCTATCCTCTATCCTATCCTATCCCCTATAATATCGTATCCTCTATCCTATCCTATCCTCAATCCTATCCTATCCTCTATCCTATCCTGTCGTCAATCCTATCCTATCCTTTATGCTATCCTATCCTCTATCCTATCCTATCCTCTATCCTATCCTATCCTCTATCCTATCACATCATCTATCCTATCCTATCCTCTATCCTATCCTATACTCCATCCTATCCTATCCGCTATCCTATACTATCCTCTATCCTATCCTATCCTCTATCCTATCCTATCCTCTATCCTATCCTATCCTCTATGCTATCCTATACTCTATCCTATCCTATCGTCTATAATACCGTATCCTCTATCCTATCCTATCCTCTATCCTATCCTATCCTCTATCCTCTATCCTATCCTATCCTCTATCCTATCCTATCCTCTATCCGATCCTATCCTCTATCCTATCCTATCCTCTATAATATCGTTTCCACTGTCCTATAATGTCCTCTATCCTATAATATCATCTATCCTATCCTATTCTCTATCCTATCCTATCCTATCCTCTATTATATCCTATCCTCTATCCTATCCAATCCTATATCCTATTCTCTATCCTATCCTATCCTCTATCGTATCCTATCCCCTATCTTGTCCTATCCTCTATGCTATTCTATCCTCTATCCTATCCAATCCTATATCCTATTCTCTATCCTATCCTATCCTCTATCGTATCCTATACCCTATCTTGTCCTATCCTCTATCCTATTCTATCCTCTATCCTATCCTATCCTCTATCGTCTCCTGTCCTCTATCCTATCCAATCCCCTATCCAATCCAATCCCCGATCCTATCCTCTATCCTACCCTTTCCGCTATGCTATCCTATCCTCTATAATATCGTATCCTCTGTCCTATCCTTCCTCTATCCTACAATATCTTCTATCCTCTATCCTATCCTCTATCCTATCCTATCCACCATCCTATCCTATCCTCAATCCTATCCTATACTCCATCCTATCCTATCCTCTATCCTATACTATCCTCTATCCTATCCTATCCTCTATCCTATCCTATCCTCTATCCTATCCTATACTCTATCCTATCCTATCGTCTATAATACCGTATCCTCTATCCTATCCTATCCTCTATCCTATCCTATCCTCTATCCTATCCTATCCTCTATCCTATCGTATCCTCTATCCTATCCTATCCTCTATCCTATCCTATCCTCTATCCTATCCTATCCTCTATCCTATCCTATCCTATATCCTATTTAAGCCCCGTATCCTATCCTATCCTCTATCCTATCCAATTCTCTATCCTATCCTCTATCGTCTCCTACACTCTATCCTATCCCATTTTCTATCCTATCCCATTATATCCTCTATCCTATCCTATCCTTTATCCTATCCTATCCTCTATCCTATCCTATCCTCTATCCTATCCTATCGGCTATCCTATCCTATCCTCTTTCCTATAATATTATCTATCCTATAATATTATCTATCCTATCCTCTTCTCTATCCTATCCTATCCTATATCCTAACCTATCCTCTATCGTCTCCTATTCTCTATCCTATCCAAACCCCTATCCTATCCTGTATCCTATCCTATCCTCTATCCTATCCTATCCTCTATCCTATGCTATCCTCTATCCGATCCAATCCCCTATCCTATCCTCTATAATATCGTATCCTCTATCCAATCCTATCCTCTATCCTATAATATCAGCTATCCTGTCCTATTCTCTATCCTATCCTATCCTCTATCCTATACTCTATCGTCTCCTATCCTCTATCCTATCCAATCCCCTATCCTATCCTCTATCCTATCCTAATCTCCATTCTATCCTCTGTCCTATCCTATCCTCTATCCTATCCAATCCCCTATCCTATCCAATCCCCTATCCTATTCTCTATCGTATCCTATCCTCTATAATATCGTATCCTCTATCATATTCTATCCTCTATCATGTTCTATCCTCTATCCTATAATATACTCAATCCTATCCTATCCTCTACCCTATCCTGTCATGTATCGTCTCCTGTCCTCTATCCTATCCAATCCACCATCCTATCCGCTAGCCTATCCTATTCTCTATCCTATCCTCTATCGTCTCCTACACTCTATCCTATCCCATTTTCTATCCTATCCCATTATATCCTCTATCCTATCCTATCCTTTATCCTATCCTATCCTCTATCCTATCCTATCCTCTATCCTATCCTATCCTCTATCCTATCCTATCCTCTATCCTATCCTATCCTCTATCCTATCCTATCCTCTATCCTATCCTATCCTCTATCCTATCCTAGCCTCTATCCGATCGTATCCTCTATCCTATCCTATCCTGTATCCTATCCTATCCTCTATCCTATCCTATCCTCTATCCTATCCTATCCTCTATCCTATCCTATCCTCTATCCTATGCTATCCTCTATCCTATCCTATCCTCTATCCTATCCTATCCTCTATCCTATCCTATCCTCTATCCTATCCTATCCTCCATCCTATCCTATCCTATCCTCTATCCTATCCTATCCTATCCTCTATCCTATCCAAACCACTATCCTATCCTATCCTGTAACATATCGTATCCTCTATCCTATCCCATCATCTATCCTATCGTATCCTCTGTCATATCCTATCCAAACCACTATCCTATCCTATCCTGTAACATATCGTATCCTCTATCCTATCCCATCATCTATCCTATCGTATCCTCTGTCCTATCCTATCCTCTTTCCTATCCTATCCTATTCTCTATTTTATACTATCCTCTAACCTATCCTATCCTCAATCCTATCCTATCCCCTATCCTATCCTATCCCCTATCCTATCCTATCCTCTATCCTATCCTGTCCTCTATCCTATCCTATCCTCTATCCTATCCTATCCTCTATCCTATAATATCCACTATCCTATCCCATCCTCTATCCTATCCTATCCTCTATCCTATCCTATCTTCTATCCTCTATCCTATCCAATCCCCTATCCTATCCTCTATTCTGTCCTGTCCTCTATCCTATCCTACCCTCTATCCTATAATATCCTCTATCCTATCCTATCCTCTATCCTACCCAATCCCCTATAATATCCTCTATACTATCCAATTCTCTATCGTATCCTCTATCCTAACTTCTATCCTATCCTATCCTCAATCCTACCCTATCCCCTACCATATCTGATCCTCTAACTTATCCTATCCTTGATCCTATCCTATCCTCTGTCCTATCCTATTTTCTATACTATCCTATCCTCTATCCTATCCTGTCCTCCATCTATCCTATAATATCCTCTATCCTATCCTCTATCCTATCCTATCCTGTATCCTATCCAATCCCCTATCCTATCCTCTACCCTATCCTATCCTCAATCCTATCCTATCCTCTATCCTATCCTATCTTCAATTATATAATATCCTCTATCCTATCCAATCCACTATCGTATCCTCTATCCTATCCTCTATCCTATCCTCTATCCTATCATCTATCCTATCCTCTATCCTATCCTCTATCCTATCCTCTATCCTATCCTTTCCTCTATCCTATCCTATCCTCTATCCTATCCTATCCTCTACCCGATCCTCTATCCTATCCTATCCTCTATTCTATCCTATCCTCTATCCTATCCTATCCTCTATCCTATCCTATCCTCTATCCTATCCTGTCCTCCATCCTATCATATCGCCTATAATATCGTATCCTCTATCCTATCCTATCCTCTTTGCTATAATATCATCTATCCTATTATATTCTCTATCCTATCCAATCCTCGAACCTATCCTATCCACTATCCTATCCAGTCACCTATCCTATCCTCTATCCTATCCTATCCTCTATAATATCGTATTCTCTATCATATCCTATCCTCTATCCTATAATATCATCGATGCTTTCCTATTCTCTATCCTATCCTCTATCCGATCCTCTATCCTATCCTCTATCCTATCCTCTATCCTATCCTATACTCTATCCTATCCTATCCTCTATCCTATCCAATCCTCTAACGTATCCTCCATCCTATCCAATCCTCTATCCTATCCTCTATCCTATCATCCATCCTATCCTATCCACTGTCCTATCCTTTCCTCTATTCTATCCTGTCCTCTATCCTATCATATCGCCTATAATATCGCATCCTCTATCCTATCATCCATCCTATCCTATTCACTGTCCTATCCTATCCTCTATCCTATCCTCTATCGTATCCTATCCTCTATCCTATCCTATCCTTTCCTCTATCCTATCCTATCCTCTATCCTATCCTATCCTCTACCCGATCCTCTATTCTATCCTATCCTCTATCCTATCCTATCCTCTATCCTATCCTATCCTCTATCCTATACTCTATTCCATCCTCTATCCTATCCTATCCTCTATCAGATCCTCGATCCTATCCTATCATCTATCCTATCCTCTATCGTATCCTATCCTATCCTCTATCCTATCCTATCCTCTATCCGATCCTCTATCCTATCCTATCCTCTATCCTATCCTATCCTCTATCCTATCCTCTATCCTATCCTATCATCTATCCTATCATCTATCGTATCCTATCCTATCCTCTATCCTATCCTCTATCCTATCCTTTCCTCTATCTTATCCTATCCTCTATCCTATCCTTTCCTCTATCCTATCCTATCCTCTATCCTATCCTATCCTCTATCCGATCCTCTATCCTATCATCTATCCTATCATCCATCCTATCCTATCCACTTTCCTATCCTTTCCTCTATCCTATCCTGTCCTCTATCCTATCATATCGCCTATAATATCGTATCCTCTTTCCTATCCTATCCTCTTTGCTATAATATCATCTATCCTATTATATTCTCTATCCTATCCAATCCTCGAACCTATCCTATCCACTATCCTATCCAGTCACCTATCCTATCCTCTATCCTATCCTATCCTCTATAATATCGTATTCTCTATCATATCCTATCGTCTATAATATAATATCATCTATGCTTTCCTATTCTCTATCCTATCCTCTATCCTATCCAATCCTCTATCATATCCTCTATCCAATCATCCATCCTATCCTATCCACTGTCCTATCCTTTCCTCTATCCTATACTGTTCTCTATCCTATCATATCGCCTATAATATCGCATCCTCTATCCTATCCTATCCTCTTTGCTATAATATCATTTATCCTATCCTATCCTCTATCCTATCCTATCCTCTATCCGATGCTCTATCCTATCCTATCCTCTATCCTATCCTATCCTATCCTATCCTTTATCCTATCCTATCCTCTATCCTATCCTATCCTCTATTATATACTATCCGCTATCCTATCCAATCCTCTATCCTATAATCTATCCTATCATCCATCCGATCCTATCCACTTTCTTATCCTTTCCTCTATCCTATCCTGTCCACTATCCTATCATATCGCCTATAATATCGCATCCTCTATCCTATCCTATCCTCTTTGCTATAATATCATTTATCCTATCCTATCCTCTATCCTATCCTATCCTCTATCCGATGCTCTATCCTATCCTATCCTCTATCCTATCCTATCCTATCCTATCCTTTATCCTATCCTATCCTCTATCCTATCCTATCCTCTATTATATACTATCCGCTATCCTATCCAATCCTCTATCCTATAATCTATCCTATCATCCATCCGATCCTATCCACTTTCTTATCCTTTCCTCTATCCTATCCTGTCCACTATCCTATCATATCGCCTATAATATCGTATCGTCTATCCTATCCTAACCTCTATAATATCGTATCCCCCAATCATGTCCTATCCTCTATCCTATAATATCATTTATCCATTCCTATTCTCTGTCCTATCCTATTCTCTATCCTATCCTCTATCCTATCAACCATCCAATCCTATCCACTTTCCTATCCTTTCCTCTATCCTATCCTATCCTCTATCCTATCCTCTATCCTATCCTATCCTCTATCCTATCCTATCCTCTATCCTATACTCTATTCCATCCTCTATCCTATCCTATCCTCTATCAGATCCTCGATCCTATCCTATCATCTATCCTATCCTCTATCGTATCCTATCCTATCCTCTATCCTATCCTATCCTCTATCCGATCCTCTATCCTATCCTATCCTCTATCCTATCCTATCCTCTATCCTATCCTCTATCCTATCCTCTATCCTATCCTATCATCTATCCTATCCTCTATCGTATCCTATCCGATCCTCTATCCTATCATCTATCCTATCATCCATCCTATCCTATCCACTTTCCTATCCTTTCCTCTATCCTATCCTATCCTCTATAATATCGTATTCTCTATCATATCCTATCCTCTATCCTATAATATCATCGATGCTTTTCTATTCTCTATCCTATCCTCTATCCGATCCTCTATCCTATCCTCTATCCTATCCTCTATCCTATCCTATACTCTATCCTATCCTATCCTCTATCCTATCCAATCCTCTAACGTATCCTCTATCCTATCCAATCCTCTATCCTATCCTCTATCCTATCATCCATCCTATCCTATCCACTGTCCTATCCTTTCCTCTATTCTATCCTGTCCTCTATCCTATCATATCGCCTATAATATCGCATCCTCTATCCTATCATCCATCCTATCCTATTCACTGTCCTATCCTATCCTCTATCCTATCCTCTATCGTATCCTATCCTCTATCCTATCCTATCCTCTATCCTATCCTATCCTCTATCCTATACTCTATTCCATCCTCTATCCTATCCTATCCTCTATCAGATCCTCGATCCTATCCTATCATCTATCCTATCCTCTATCGTATCCTATCCTATCCTCTATCCTATCCTATCCTCTATCCGATCCTCTATCCTATCCTATCCTCTATCCTATCCTATCCTCTATCCTATCCTCTATCCTATCCTATCATCTATCCTATCCTCTATCGTATCCTATCCTATCCTCTATCCTATCCTCTATCCTATCCTTTCCTCTATCTTATCCTATCCTCTATCCTATCCTTTCCTCTATCCTATCCTATCCTCTATCCTATCCTATCCTCTATCCGATCCTCTATCCTATCATCTATCCTATCATCCATCCTATCCTATCCACTTTCCTATCCTTTCCTCTATCCTATCCTGTCCTCTATCCTATCATATCGCCTATAATATCGTATCCTCTTTCCTATCCTATCCTCTTTGCTATAATATCATCTATCCTATTATATTCTCTATCCTATCCAATCCTCGAACCTATCCTATCCACTATCCTATCCAGTCACCTATCCTATCCTCTATCCTATCCTATCCTCTATAATATCGTATTCTCTATCATATCCTATCGTCTATAATATAATATCATCTATTCTTTCCTATTCTCTATCCTATCCTCTATCCGATCCTCTATCCTATCCTCTATCCTATCCAATCCTCTATCATATCCTCTATCCAATCATCCATCCTATCCTATCCACTGTCCTATCCTTTCCTCTATCCTATACTGTTCTCTATCCTATCATATCGCCTATAATATCGCATCCTCTATCCTATCCTATCCTCTTTGCTATAATATCATTTATCCTATCCTATCCTCTATCCTATCCTATCCTCTATCCGATGCTCTATCCTATCCTATCCTCTATCCTATCCTATCCTATCCTATCCTATCCTTTATCCTATCCTATCCTCTATCCTATCCTATCCTCTATTATATACTATCCGCTATCCTATCCAATCCTCTATCCTATAATCTATCCTATCATCCATCCGATCCTATCCACTTTCTTATCCTTTCCTCTATCCTATCCTGTCCACTATCCTATCATATCGCCTATAATATCGTATCGTCTATCCTATCCTAACCTCTATAATATCGTATCCCCCAATCATGTCCTATCCTCTATCCTATAATATCATCTATCCATTCCTATTCTCTGTCCTATCCTATTCTCTATCCTATCCTCTATCCTATCAACCATCCAATCCTATCCACTTTCCTATCCTTTCCTCTATCCTATCCTATCCTCTATCCTATCCTCTATCGTATCCTATCCTCTATCCTATCCTATCCTCTATCGTATCCTCCATCCTATCCTATCCTCTATGCTATCCCATCCTCTATCCTATCCTATCGTCTATCCTATCCTATCCTCTATCCTATCCTGTCCTCTATCCTATCCTATCCTCTATCCTAACCTATCCTCTATCCTATAATATCCTCTATCCTATCCTCTCCACTATCCTATCCCATCCTCTATCTTATCCTCTATCGTATCCTATCCTCTGTCCTATCGTATCCTGTATCCTATCGTATCATCTATCCTATCCCATCCTCTATGCTATCCTATCCTGAATCTATCATCTATCCAATCCTATCCTCTATACTATCAAATCCTCTTTCCTATCCTATCCTCTATCCTATCGTATCCTATATCCTATAATATCCTGTATCCTATCCTATCCTCTATAATATCTTATCCTCTATACTATCCTATCCTCTATCCTCTATCCTATCCTATCCTCTATCCTATCCTATCCTCTATTCTATCCAATGCTCTATTCTATAATATCCTCTATCCTATCCTGTATCCTATCCTCTATCCTATCCTCTACCCTATCCCATCCTCAATCCTATCCTGTATCGTATCCAGTCCTCTATCCTATCCAGTTCTCTGTCGTATCCAATCCTCCATCCTATCCTCTATCCTATCCTCTATCCTATCCTATCCTCTATCCTATCCTCTATCCTATCCTATCCTCTATCCTATCCTATCCTGTATCCTATCCAATCCTCTATCCTATCCTCTACTCTATCCTATCCTATTGTCTATCCTATACTATCCTCTAACCCATCCTATCCTCTATCCTATCCAATCCTCTATCGTATCCTCCATCCTATCCTATCCTCTATCCTATCCTATCGTCTATCTTATCCTATCCTCTGTCCTATCCTATCCTCTATGATATCCTATCCTCAATCCTATCGTATCCTCTATCCTATCCTATCGTCTATCCTATCGTATCGTCTATCCTATCCTATCGTCTATCGTATCCTATCGTCTATCCTATAATATCTTCTATCCTATCCAATCCTCCATTCTATCCTCTATCCTATGCTCTATCCTATCCTATCCTCTATCCTATAATATCCTCTATTCTATCCAATCCTCTATCGTATATTATCCTCAATCCTACCCTATCCCCTATCCTATCCTATCCTCTATCTTATCCTATCCTCTATCCTATCCTATCTTCTATCCTATCCTATCCTCTATCCTCTATCCTATCCTATCCTATCCTCTATCCTATCATATCCTCTATCCCCTTACTATCCTATCCTCTATCCTATCCTATCCTCTATCCTATCCAATCCTCTATCCTATCCTCTACTCTATCCTATCCTATTGTCTATCCTATACTATCCTCTAACCCATCCTATCCTCTATCCTATCCAATCCTCTATCGTATCCTCTATCATATCATATCCTCTTTCCTATAATATCATCTATCCTATCCAATCGCCTATCCTATCCAGTATCCTATCCTATTCTCTATGCTATCCTCCACCCTATCCTATCCTCTGTCCTACCCTATCCTGTATCCTATCCTCTATCCTATCCTATCCTCTAGCCTATCCTATCCTCTATTCTATCCTATCCTCTATCCTATCGTATTCTCTATCCTATCCTATCCTCTATCGTATCCAATCACCTATCCTATACTCTAACATATCCTATCATCTATCCTATCATATCCTCAATCCTATTCTATACTCTATCCTATCCTTTCCGCTATCCTATCCTATCCTCTCGTCTATCCTATCCAATCCCCTATCCTATCCTCTATCCGATCCTATCCTCTATCCTATCCTATCCTCAGCCCTATCCTATCCTCAATTTCATCCTATACTCCATCCTATCCTATCCGCTATCCTATCCTATCCTCTATCCTATCCTATCCTCTATACTATCCTACCCTCTATCCTATCCTATTATCTATCCTATCCAATCCCCTATCCTATCCTCTATCCGATCTTATCCTCTATCCCATCCTATCCTCTATAATATCGTTTCCTCTGTCCTATCCTGTCCTCTATCCTATAATATCATCTATCCTATCCTATCCTCTATCCGATCCTCTATCCTATCCTCTATCCTATCCAATCCTCTATCATATCCTCTATCCAATCATCCATCCTATCCTATCCACTGTCCTATCCTTTCCTCTATCCTATACTGTTCTCTATCCTATCATATCGCCTATAATATCGCATCCTCTATCCTATCCTATCCTCTTTGCTATAATATCATTTATCCTATCCTATCCTCTATCCTATCCTATCCTCTATCCGATGCTCTATCCTATCCTATCCTCTATCCTATCCTATCCTATCCTATCCTTTATCCTATCCTATCCTCTATCCTATCCTATCCTCTATTATATACTATCCGCTATCCTATCCAATCCTCTATCCTATAATCTATCCTATCATCCATCCGATCCTATCCACTTTCTTATCCTTTCCTCTATCCTATCCTGTCCACTATCCTATCATATCGCCTATAATATCGTATCGTCTATCCTATCCTAACCTCTATAATATCGTATCCCCCAATCATGTCCTATCCTCTATCCTATAATATCATCTATCCATTCCTATTCTCTGTCCTATCCTATTCTCTATCCTATCCTCTATCCTATCAACCATCCAATCCTATCCACTTTCCTATCCTTTCCTCTATCCTATCCTATCCTCTATCCTATCCTCTATCGTATCCTATCCTCTATCCTATCCTATCCTCTATCGTATCCTCCATCCTATCCTATCCTCTATGCTATCCCATCCTCTATCCTATCCTATCGTCTATCCTATCCTATCCTCTATCCTATCCTGTCCTCTATCCTATCCTATCCTCTATCCTAACCTATCCTCTATCCTATAATATCCTCTATCCTATCCTCTCCACTATCCTATCCCATCCTCTATCTTATCCTCTATCGTATCCTATCCTCTGTCCTATCGTATCCTGTATCCTATCGTATCATCTATCCTATCCCATCCTCTATGCTATCCTATCCTGAATCTATCATCTATCCAATCCTATCCTCTATACTATCAAATCCTCTTTCCTATCCTATCCTCTATCCTATCGTATCCTATATCCTATAATATCCTGTATCCTATCCTATCCTCTATAATATCTTATCCTCTATACTATCCTATCCTCTATCCTCTATCCTATCCTATCCTCTATCCTATCCTATCCTCTATTCTATCCAATGCTCTATTCTATAATATCCTCTATCCTATCCTGTATCCTATCCTCTATCCTATCCTCTACCCTATCCCATCCTCAATCCTATCCTGTATCGTATCCAGTCCTCTATCCTATCCAGTTCTCTGTCGTATCCAATCCTCCATCCTATCCTCTATCCTATCCTCTATCCTATCCTATCCTCTATCCTATCCTCTATCCTATCCTATCCTCTATCCTATCCTATCCTGTATCCTATCCAATCCTCTATCCTATCCTCTACTCTATCCTATCCTATTGTCTATCCTATACTATCCTCTAACCCATCCTATCCTCTATCCTATCCAATCCTCTATCGTATCCTCCATCCTATCCTATCCTCTATCCTATCCTATCGTCTATCTTATCCTATCCTCTGTCCTATCCTATCCTCTATGATATCCTATCCTCAATCCTATCGTATCCTCTATCCTATCCTATCGTCTATCCTATCGTATCGTCTATCCTATCCTATCGTCTATCGTATCCTATCGTCTATCCTATAATATCTTCTATCCTATCCAATCCTCCATTCTATCCTCTATCCTATGCTCTATCCTATCCTATCCTCTATCCTATAATATCCTCTATTCTATCCAATCCTCTATCGTATATTATCCTCAATCCTACCCTATCCCCTATCCTATCCTATCCTCTATCTTATCCTATCCTCTATCCTATCCTATCTTCTATCCTATCCTATCCTCTATCCTCTATCCTATCCTATCCTATCCTCTATCCTATCATATCCTCTATCCCCTTACTATCCTATCCTCTATCCTATCCTATCCTCTATCCTATCCAATCCTCTATCCTATCCTCTACTCTATCCTATCCTATTGTCTATCCTATACTATCCTCTAACCCATCCTATCCTCTATCCTATCCAATCCTCTATCGTATCCTCTATCATATCATATCCTCTTTCCTATAATATCATCTATCCTATCCAATCGCCTATCCTATCCAGTATCCTATCCTATTCTCTATGCTATCCTCCACCCTATCCTATCCTCTGTCCTACCCTATCCTGTATCCTATCCTCTATCCTATCCTATCCTCTAGCCTATCCTATCCTCTATTCTATCCTATCCTCTATCCTATCGTATTCTCTATCCTATCCTATCCTCTATCGTATCCAATCACCTATCCTATACTCTAACATATCCTATCATCTATCCTATCATATCCTCAATCCTATTCTATACTCTATCCTATCCTTTCCGCTATCCTATCCTATCCTCTCGTCTATCCTATCCAATCCCCTATCCTATCCTCTATCCGATCCTATCCTCTATCCTATCCTATCCTCAGCCTTATCCTATCCTCAATTTCATCCTATACTCCATCCTATCCTATCCGCTATCCTATCCTATCCTCTATCCTATCCTATCCTCTATACTATCCTACCCTCTATCCTATCCTATTATCTATCCTATCCAATCCCCTATCCTATCCTCTATCCGATCTTATCCTCTATCCCATCCTATCCTCTATAATATCGTTTCCTCTGTCCTATCCTGTCCTCTATCCTATAATATCATCTATCCTATCCTATCCTCTATCCTATCCTATCATATCCTATCCTCTATCGTATCCTATCCTGTATCCGATCCAATCCCCTATCCTATCCTATCCTCTATCCTACCCTATCCTCTATCCTATCCTATCCTCTATCCCATCCTATCCTATATCCTATCCTATCCTCTATCCTATCCTATCCTCTATCCTATCCTATCCTCTATCCTATCCTATCCTCTATCGTATCCTATCCTGTATCCGATCCAATCGAATATCCTATCCTATCCTCTATCCTGCCCTATCCTCTATCCTATCCTATCCTCTATCCTATCCTCTATCCTAGCCTATCCAATCCTATATCCTATCCTCTATCCTATCCTATCCTCTATCCTATCCTATCCCCTATCCTATCCTATCCTCTATCCTATCCTATCCTCTATCCTATCCTATCCTCTATCCTATCCTATTCTCTATCCTATCCTATCCTCTATCCTATCCTATCCTCTTTCCTATCCAATGCCCTGTCCTATTCTCTATCCGATCCTATCGTCTATCCTATCCTATCCTCTATAATATCGTATCCTCTATCCTATCCTATCCTCTATCCTATAATATCATCTATCCTATCCTATCCTCTATCCTATCCTATCCTCTATCCTATCCTATCCTCTACCCTATCCTATCCTCTATCCTATCCAATCCTATATCATATCCTCTATCCTATCTTATCCCATCCAATATCCTATCCTATCCTCTATCCTATCCTATACTCTATCCTATCCTATCCTCTATCCTATCCTATCCTCTATCCTATCCTATTCTCTATCCTATCCTATCCTCTATCCTATCCTATCCTCTTTCCTATCCAATGCCCTGTCCTATTCTCTATCCGATCCTATCGTCTATCCTATCCTATCCTCTATAATATCGTATCCTCTATCCTATCCTATCCTCTATCCTATAATATCATCTATCCTATCCTATCCTCTATCCTATCCTATCCTCTATCCTATCCTATCCTCTACCCTATCCTATCCTCTATCCTATCCAATCCTATATCATATCCTCTATCCTATCTTATCCCATCCAATATCCTATCCTATCCTCTATCCTATCCTATACTCTATCCTATCCTATCGTCTATAATATCGTATCCTCTATCCTATCCTACCCTCTTTCCTATAATATCATTTATCATATCCTCTATCGTATCCTATACTCTATCCTATCCTATCCTCTATAATATCGTATCTTCTATCCTATCCTATCCTCTCTCCTATAATATCATCTATCCTATCCTATTCTCTATCCTATCCTATCCTATCCTCTATCCTATCCTATCCTCTATCCTATCCTATCCTCTATCCTATCCTATAGTCTATCCTATCCTATCGTCTATAATATCGTATCCTCTATCCTATCCTACCCTCTTTCCTATAATATCATCTATCATATCCTCTATCGTATCCTATACTCTATCCTATCCTATCCTCTATAATATCGTATCTTCTATCCTATCCTATCCTCTCTCCTATAATACCATCTATCCTATCCTATTCTCTATCCTATCCTATCCTATCCTCTATCCTATCCTATCCTCTATCCTATCCTATCCCCTATAGTCTGCTCTATCCTATCCTATACACTATCCTATCCTATCCTCTATCCTCTATCCTATCCTCTATCCTATCCAATCCTATATCCTATTCTCTATCCTATCCTATCCTCTATCGTATCCTATCCCCTATCCTATCCTATCCTCTATCCTATTCTATCCTCTATCCTATCCTATCCTCTATCGTCTCCTGTCCTCTATACTATCCAATCCCCTATCCTATCCAATCCCCTATCCTATTCTCTATCCTACCCTTTCCGCTCTGCTATCCTATCCTCTATCCTATCCAATCCTATATCGTATCCTCTGTCCTATCATATCCTCTATCCTATCCTATCCTCTATCCTATCCAAACCTTTATCCTATCCTATCCTCTATCCTATCCTATCCCCTATCCTATCCTATCCTATCCTATCCTATATCCTATCCTATCCGCTATCCTATCCTATCCTCTATCCTATCCTATCCTCTATCCTATCCCATTCTCTATCCTATCCTATCCTCTATCCTATCCTATCCTCTATCTTATCCTATCCTCTATCCTATCCTATCCTCTATCCTATCCCATTCTCTATCCTATCCTATCCTCTTTCCTATCCTATCCTCTATCCTATCCAATTCTATTTCGTATCCTCTATCCTATCCTATCCTCTATCCTATCCTATCCTCTATCCTATCCAAACCTTTATCCTATCCTATCCTCTATCCTATCCTATCCCCTATCCTATCCTATCCTCTATCCTATCCTATCCTCTATCCTATCCTATCCTATCCTCTATCCTATCCTATCCTCTATCCTATCCTATCCTCTATCCTATCCTATCCTATCCTCTATCCTATCCTATCCTCTATCCTATCCTATCCTCTATCCTATCCTATAGTCTATCCTATCCTATCGTCTATAATATCGTATCCTCTATCCTATCCTACCCTCTTTCCTATAATATCATCTATCATATCCTCTATCGTATCCTATACTCTATCCTATCCTATCCTCTATAATATCGTATCTTCTATCCTATCCTATCCTCTCTCCTATAATACCATCTATCCTATCCTATTCTCTATCCTATCCTATCCTATCCTCTATCCTATCCTATCCTCTATCCTATCCTATCCCCTATAGTCTGCTCTATCCTATCCTATACACTATCCTATCCTATCCTCTATCCTCTATCCTATCCTCTATCCTATCCAATCCTATATCCTATTCTCTATCCTATCCTATCCTCTATCGTATCCTATCCCCTATCCTATCCTATCCTCTATCCTATTCTATCCTCTATCCTATCCTATCCTCTATCGTCTCCTGTCCTCTATACTATCCAATCCCCTATCCTATCCAATCCCCTATCCTATTCTCTATCCTACCCTTTCCGCTCTGCTATCCTATCCTCTATCCTATCCAATCCTATATCGTATCCTCTGTCCTATCATATCCTCTATCCTATCCTATCCTCTATCCTATCCAAACCTTTATCCTATCCTATCCTCTATCCTATCCTATCCCCTATCCTATCCTATCCTATCCTATCCTATATCCTATCCTATCCGCTATCCTATCCTATCCTCTATCCTATCCTATCCTCTATCCTATCCCATTCTCTATCCTATCCTATCCTCTATCCTATCCTATCCTCTATCTTATCCTATCCTCTATCCTATCCTATCCTCTATCCTATCCCATTCTCTATCCTATCCTATCCTCTTTCCTATCCTATCCTCTATCCTATCCAATTCTATTTCGTATCCTCTATCCTATCCTATCCTCTATCCTATCCTATCCTCTATCCTATCCAAACCTTTATCCTATCCTATCCTCTATCCTATCCTATCCCCTATCCTATCCTATCCTCTATCCTATCCTATCCTCTATCCTATCCTATCCTATCCTCTATCCTATCCTATCCTCTATCCTATCCTATCCTCTATCCTATCCTATCCTCTATCCTATCCTATCCTCTATCCTATCCTATCCTCTATCCTATCCTATCCTCTATCCTATCCTATCCACTATCGTATCCTATCCTCTATCCGATCATATCCTCTATCCTATCCTATCCTATCCTCTATAATATCGTATCCTTTATCCCATCCCATCCTCTATCCTATCCTATACTCTATCCTATCCTATCCTCTATCCTATCCTATCCTCTATCCTATCCTATCGTCTATCATATCCTATCGTCTATCCTATCCTATCCTCTATTATATCCTATCCTCTATCCTATCCTATCCTCTATCCTATACTATCCTCTATCCTATCCTATCCTATCCTCTAGCCTATCCTATCCTCTATACTATCCTATCCTGTATCCTATCCTATCCTCTATCCTATCCTATCCTCTATCCTATCCTATCCTCTATCCTATCCTATCCTCTATCCTATCCTATCCACTATCGTATCCTATCCTCTATCCGATCATATCCTCTATCCTATCCTATCCTATCCTTTATAATATCGTATCCTTTATCCCATCCCATCCTCTATCCTATCCTATACTCTATCCTATCCTATCCTCTATCCTATCCTATCCTCTATCCTATCCTATCGTCTATCATATCCTATCGTCTATCCTATCCTATCCTCTATTATATCCTATCCTCTATCCTATCCTATCCTCTATCCTATCCTATCCTCTAGCCTATCCTATCCTATATCCGATCCTATCCTCTATTCTATCCAATCCCCTATCCTATCCTCTATCCGATCCTATCCTCTATCCTATAGAATTCCCTATCCTATCCTCTACCGTATTGTATCCTCTATAATATCGTATCCTCTATTATATTCTATCGTATAATATCCTCAAACCTATCCTATCCTCTATCCGATCATATCCTATCCTATCCTCTATAATATCGTATCCTTTATCCCATCCCATCCTCTATCCTATCCTATACTCTATCCTATCCTATCCTCTATCCTATCCTATCCTCTATCCTATCCTATCGTCTATCATATCCTATCGTCTATCCTATCCTATCCACTATTATATCCTATCCTCTATCCTATCCTATCCTCTATCCTATCCTATCCTCTAGCCTATCCTATCCTCTATACTATCCTATCCTGTATCCTATCCCATCCTCTATCCTATCCTATCCTCTATCCTATCCTATCCTCTATCCTATCCTATCCTATATCCGATCCTATCCTCTATTCTATCCAATCCCCTATCCTATCCTCTATCCGATCCTATCCTCCATCCTATAGAATTCCCTATCCTATCCTCTACCGTATTGTATCCTCTATAATATCGTATCCTCTATTATATTCTATCGTATAATATCCTCAAACCTATCCTATCCTCTATCCGATCATATCCTTTATCCTATCCCATCCTATCCTCTATAATATCGTATCCTTTATCCCATCCTATCCTCTATCCTATCCTATCCTCTATCCTATCCTATTCTCTATCCTATCCTATCCTCTATCCTATCCTATCGTCTATCATATCCTATCGTCTATCCTATCCTATCCTCTATTATATCCTATCCTCTATCCTATCCTATCCTCTATCCTATCCTATCCTCTATCCTATACTATCCTCTATCCTATCCTATCCTCTATCCTATCCTATCCTCTAGCCTATCCTATCCTCTATCCTATCCTATCCTGTATCCTATCCTATCCTCTATCCTATCCTATCCTATCCTCTATCCTATCCTATCCTCTATCCTATCCTATCCTCTATCCTATCCTATCCTCTATCCTATACTATCCTCTATCCTATCCTATCCTATCCTCTAGCCTATCCTATCCTCTATACTATCCTATCCTGTATCCTATCCTATCCTGTATCCTATCCTATCCTCTATCCTATCCTATCCTCTATCCTATCCTATCCTCTATCCTATCCTATCCACTATCGTATCCTATCCTCTATCCGATCATATCCTCTATCCTATCCTATCCTATCCTTTATAATATCGTATCCTTTATCCCATCCCATCCTCTATCCTATCCTATACTCTATCCTATCCTATCCTCTATCCTATCCTATCCTCTATCCTATCCTATCGTCTATCATATCCTATCGTCTATCCTATCCTATCCACTATTATATCCTATCCTCTATCCTATCCTATCCTCTATCCTATCCTATCCTCTAGCCTATCCTATCCTCTATACTATCCTATCCTGTATCCTATCCCATCCTCTATCCTATCCTATCCTCTATCCTATCCTATCCTCTATCCTATCCTATCCTATATCCGATCCTATCCTCTATTCTATCCAATCCCCTATCCTATCCTCTATCCGATCCTATCCTCCATCCTATAGAATTCCCTATCCTATCCTCTACCGTATTGTATCCTCTATAATATCGTATCCTCTATTATATTCTATCGTATAATATCCTCAAACCTATCCTATCCTCTATCCGATCATATCCTTTATCCTATCCCATCCTATCCTCTATAATATCGTATCCTTTATCCCATCCTATCCTCTATCCTATCCTATCCTCTATCCTATCCTATTCTCTATCCTATCCTATCCTCTATCCTATCCTATCGTCTATCATATCCTATCGTCTATCCTATCCTATCCTCTATTATATCCTATCCTCTATCCTATCCTATCCTCTATCCTATCCTATCCTCTATCCTATACTATCCTCTATCCTATCCTATCCTCTATCCTATCCTATCCTCTAGCCTATCCTATCCTCTATCCTATCCTATCCTGTATCCTATCCTATCCTCTATCCTATCCTATCCTATCCTCTATCCTATCCTATCCTCTATCCTATCCTATCCTCTATCCTATCCTATCCTCTATCCTATACTATCCTCTATCCTATCCTATCCTATCCTCTAGCCTATCCTATCCTCTATACTATCCTATCCTGTATCCTATCCTATCCTCTATCCTATCCTATCCTCTATCCTATCCTATCCTCTATCCTATCCTATCCACTATCGTATCCTATCCTCTATCCGATCATATCCTCTATCCTATCCTATCCTATCCTTTATAATATCGTATCCTTTATCCCATCCCATCCTCTATCCTATCCTATACTCTATCCTATCCTATCCTCTATCCTATCCTATCCTCTATCCTATCCTATCCTCTATACTATCCTATCCTGTATCCTATCCTATCCTCTATCCTATCCTATCCTCTATCCTATCCTATCCTATATCCGATCCTATCCTCTATTCTATCCATTCCCCTATCCTATCCTCTATCCGATCCTATCCTCTATCCTATAGAATTCCCTATCCTATCCTCTACCGTATTGTATCCTCTATAATATCGTATCCTCTCTTATATTCTATCGTATAATATCCTCAAACCTATCCTATCCTCTATACGATCATATCCTTTATCCTATCCTATCCTATCCTCTATAATATCGTATCCTTTATCCCATCCCATCCTCTATCCTATCCTATACTCTATCCTATCCTATCCTCTATCCTATCCTATCCTCTATCCTATCCTATCGTCTATCATATCCTATCGTCTATCCTATCCTATCCACTATTTTATCCTATCCTCTATCCTATCCTATCCTCTATCCTATCCTATCCTCTAGCCTATCCTATCCTCTATACTATCCTATCCTGTATCCTATCCTATCCTCTATCCTATCCTATCCTCTATCCTATCCTATCCTCTATCCTATCCTATCCTATATCCGATCCTATCCTCTATTCTATCCAATCCCCTATCCTATCCTCTATCCGATCCTATCCTCCATCCTATAGAATTCCCTATCCTATCCTCTACCGTATTGTATCCTCTATAATATCGTATCCTCTATTATATTCTATCGTATAATATCCTCAAACCTATCCTATCCTCTATCCGATCATATCCTTTATCCTATCCCATCCTATCCTCTATAATATCGTATCCTTTATCCCATCCTATCCTCTATCCTATCCTATCCTCTATCCTATCCTATCCTCTATCCTATCCTATCGTCTATCATATCCTATCGTCTATCCTATCCTATCCTCTATTATATCCTATCCTCTATCCTATCCTATCCTCTATCCTATCCTATCCTCTATCCTATACTATCCTCTATCCTATCCTATCCTCTATCCTATCCTATCCTCTAGCCTATCCTATCCTCTATCCTATCCTATCCTGTATCCTATCCTATCCTCTATCCTATCCTATCCTCTATCCTATCCTATCCTCTATCCTATCCTATCCTCTATCCTATCCTATCCTCTATCCTATACTATCCTCTATCCTATCCTATCCTCTATCCTATCCTATCCTCTAGCCTATCCTATCCTCTATCCTATCCTATCCTGTATCCTATCCTATCCTCTATCCTATCCTATCCTCTATCCTATCCTATCCTCTATCCTATCCTATCCTCTATCCTATCCTATCCTCTATCCTATCCTATCCTCTATCCTATCCTATCCTCTATCCTATCCTATCCTCTATCCTATCCTATCCTCTATCCTATCCTATCCTCTATCCTATCCTATCCTCTATCCTATCCTATCCTCTATCCTATCCTATCCTCTATCCTATCCTATCCTCTATCCTATCCTATCCTCTATCCTATCCTATCCTCTATCCTATCCTATCCTCTATCCTATCCTATCCTCTATCCTATCCTATCCTCTATCCTATCCTATCCTCTTTCCTATCCAATGCCCTGTCCTATTCTCTATCCGATCCTATCGTCTATCCTATCCTATCCTCTATAATATCGTATCCTCTATCCTATCCTATCCTCTATCCTATAATATCATCTATCCTATCCTATCCTCTATCCTATCCTATCCTCTATCCTATCCTATCCTCTATCCTATCCTATCCTCTATCCTATCCTATCCTCTATCCTATCCTATCCTCTATCCTATCCTATCCTCTATCCTATCCTATCCTCTATCCTATCCTATCCTCTATCCTATCCTATCCTCTATCCTATCCTATCCTCTATCCTATCCTATCCTCTTTCCTATCCAATGCCCAGTCCTATTCTCTATCCGATCCTATCGTCTATCCTATCCTATCCTCTATAATATCGTATCCTCTATCCTATCCTATCCTCTATCCTATAATATCATCTATCCTATCCTATCCTCTATCCTATCCTATCCTCTATCCTATCCTATCCTCTACCCTATCCTATCCTCTATCCTATCCAATCCTATATCCTATCCTCTATCCTATCTTATCCCATCCAATATCCTATCCTATCCTCTATCCTATCCTATCGTCAATAATATCGTATCCTCTATCCTATCCTACCCTCTTTCCTATAATATCATCTATCATATCCTCTATCGTATCCTATACTCTATCCTATCCTATCCTCTATAATATCGTATCTTCTATCCTATCCTATCCTCTCTCCTATAATATCATCTATCCTATCCTATTCTCTATCCTATCCTATCCTATCCTCTATCCTATCCTATCCTCTATCCTATCCTATCCTCTATCCTATCCTATAGTCTATCCTATCCTATCGTCTATAATATCGTATCCTCTATCCTATCCTACCCTCTTTCCTATAATATCATCTATCATATCCTCTATCGTATCCTATACTCTATCCTATCCTATCCTCTATAATATCGTATCTTCTATCCTATCCTATCCTCTCTCCTATAATACCATCTATCCTATCCTATTCTCTATCCTATCCTATCCTATCCTCTATCCTATCCTATCCCCTATAGTCTGCTCTATCCTATCCTATCCACTATCCTATCCTATCCTCTATCCTCTATCCTATCCTCTATCCTATCCAATCCTATATCCTATTCTCTATCCTATCCTATCCTCTATCGTATCCTATCCCCTATCCTATCCTATCCTCTATCCTATTCTATCCTCTATCCTATCCTATCCTCTATCGTCTCCTGTCCTCTATACTATCCAATCCCCTATCCTATCCTCTATCCTATCCTATCCCCTATCCTATCCTATCCTCTATCCTATCCCATTCTCTATCCTATCCTATTCTCTTTCCTATCCTATTGTCTATCCTATCCTATCCTTTATCCTATCCTCAATCCTATCCTATCCCCTATCCTATCCTATCCTCTATCCTATCCTATCCACTATCCTATCCTATCCTCTATCCTATCCTATCCTCTAACCTATCCTATCCTCTATCCTATCCCATCCTATCCTCTATAATATCGTATCCTTTATCCCATCCTATCCTCTATCCTATACTATACTCTATCCTATCCTATCGTCTATAATATCGTATCCTCTATCCTATCCTACCCTCTTTCCTATAATATCATCTATCATATCCTCTATCGTATCCTATACTCTATCCTATCCTATCCTCTATCCTATCCTATCCACTATCCTATCCTATCCTCTATCCTATGCTATCATCTATCCTATCCTATCCTCTATCCTATCCTATCCTCTATCCTATCCTATCCTCTATCCTATACTATCCTCTATCCTCTATCCTATCCTATCCTCTATCCTATCCTATCCTCTATCCTACCCTATCCTCTATCCTATCCTATCCTCTATCCTATACTATCCTCTATCCTATGCTATCCTCTATCCTATCCTATCCTCTATCCTATCCTATCCCCTATCCTATCCTATCCTCTATCCTATCCAAACCTTTATCCTATCCTATCCTCTATCCTATCCTTTCCCCTATCCTATCCTATCCTCTATCCTATCCTATTCTCTATCCTATCCTATCCTCTATCCTATCCTATCCTCTATCCTATCCTATCCTCTATCCTATCCTATCCTCTATCCTATCCTCTATCCTATCCTATCCTCTATCCTATCCTATCCTCTATCCTATGCTATCCTCTATCCTATCCTATCCTCTATCCTATCCTATCCTCTATCCTATCCTATCCTCTATCCTATCCAATCCTCTATCCTATCCTCTATCCTATCGTATCCTCTAACTTATCCCATACTCTATCCTATCTTATCCTCTGTCCTATTCTATACTCTATCCTATCCTTTCCGCCATCCTATCATATCCTGTCCTCTATCGAAGCCTATCCTTTATCCTATCCAATCCCCTATCCTATCCTCTATCCGATCCTATCCTCTATCCTATCCTATCCTCTATAATATCGTTTCCTCTGTCCTATAATGTCCTCTATCCTATAATATCATCTATCCTATCCTATTCTCTATCCTATCCTATTCTCTATCCTATCCTATTCTCTATCCTATCCTATCCTATCCTCCATCGTATCCTATCCTCTATCCTATCCAATCCTATATCCTATTCTCTATCCTATCCTATCCTCTATCGTATCCTATCCCCTATCCTATCCTATCCTCTATCCTATTCTATCCTCTATCCTATCCTATCCTCTATCGTCTCCTGTCCTCTATACTATCCAATCCCCTATCCTATCCAATCCCCTATCCTATCCTCTATCCTACCCTTTCTTCTATGCTATCCTATCCTCTATAATATCGTATCTTCTATCCTATCCTATCCTCTCTCCTATAATACCATCTATCCTATCCTATTCTCTATCCTATCCTATCCTATCCTCTATCCTATCCTATCCCCTATAGTCTGCTCTATCCTATCCTATCCACTATCCTATCCTATCCTCTATCCTCTATCCTATCCTCTATCCTATCCAATCCTATATCCTATTCTCTATCCTATCCTATCCTCTATCGTATCCTATCCCCTATCCTATCCTATCCTCTATCCTATTCTATCCTCTATCCTATCCTATCCTCTATCGTCTCCTGTCCTCTATACTATCCAATCCCCTATCCTATCCTCTATCCTATCCTATCCCCTATCCTATCCTATCCTCTATCCTATCCCATTCTCTATCCTATCCTATTCTCTTTCCTATCCTATTGTCTATCCTATCCTATCCTTTATCCTATCCTCAATCCTATCCTATCCCCTATCCTATCCTATCCTCTATCCTATCCTATCCTCTATCCTATCCTATCCTCTATCCTATCCTATCCTCTAACCTATCCTATCCTCTATCCTATCCCATCCTATCCTCTATAATATCGTATCCTTTATCCCATCCTATCCTCTATCCTATACTATACTCTATCCTATCCTATCGTCTATAATATCGTATCCTCTATCCTATCCTACCCTCTTTCCTATAATATCATCTATCATATCCTCTATCGTATCCTATACTCTATCCTATCCTATCCTCTATCCTATCCTATCCACTATCCTATCCTATCCTCTATCCTATGCTATCATCTATCCTATCCTATCCTCTATCCTATCCTATCCTCTATCCTATCCTATCCTCTATCCTATCCTATCCTCTATCCTCTATCCTATCCTATCCTCTATCCTATCCTATCCTCTATCCTACCCTATCCTCTATCCTATCCTATCCTCTATCCTATCCTATCCTCTATCCTATACTATCCTCTATCCTATCCTATCCTCTATCCTATCCTATCCTCTAGCCTATCCTATCCTCTATCCTATCCTATCCTGTATCCTATCCTATCCTCTATCCTATCCTATCCTCTATCCTATCCTATCCTCTATCCTATCCTATCCTCTATCCTATCCTATCCTCTATCCTATCCTATCCTCTATCCTATCCTATCCTCTATCCTATCCTATCCTCTATCCTATCCTATCCTCTATCCTATCCTATCCTCTATCCTATCCTATCCTCTATCCTATCCTATCCTCTATCCTATCCTATCCTCTATCCTATCCTATCCTCTATCCTATCCTATCCTCTATCCTATCCTATCCTCTATCCTATCCTATCCTCTATCCTATCCTATCCTCTATCCTATCCTATCCTCTATCCTATCCTATCCTCTATCCTATCCTATCCTCTTTCCTATCCAATGCCCTGTCCTATTCTCTATCCGATCCTATCGTCTATCCTATCCTATCCTCTATAATATCGTATCCTCTATCCTATCCTATCCTCTATCCTATAATATCATCTATCCTATCCTATCCTCTATCCTATCCTATCCTCTATCCTATCCTATCCTCTACCCTATCCTATCCTCTATCCTATCCAATCCTATATCCTATCCTCTATCCTATCTTATCCCATCCAATATCCTATCCTATCCTCTATCCTATCCTATCGTCAATAATATCGTATCCTCTATCCTATCCTACCCTCTTTCCTCTAATATCATCTATCATATCCTCTATCGTATCCTATACTCTATCCTATCCTATCCTCTATAATATCGTATCTTCTATCCTATCCTATCCTCTCTCCTATAATATCATCTATCCTATCCTATTCTCTATCCTATCCTATCCTATCCTCTATCCTATCCTATCCTCTATCCTATCCTATCCTCTATCCTATCCTATAGTCTATCCTATCCTATCGTCTATAATATCGTATCCTCTATTATATTCTATCGTATAATATCCTCAAACCTATCCTATCCTCTATCCGATCATATCCTTTATCCTATCCCATCCTATCCTCTATAATATCGTATCCTTTATCCCATCCTATCCTCTATCCTATCCTATCCTCTATCCTATCCTATCCTGTATCCTATCCTATCCTCTATCCTATCCTATCGTCTATCATATCCTATCGTCTATCCTATCCTATCCTATATTATATCCTATCCTCTATCCTATCCTATCCTCTATCCTATCCTATCCTCTATCCTATACTATCCTCTATCCTATCCTATCCTCTATCCTATCCTATCCTCTAGCCTATCCTATCCTCTATCCTATCCTATCCTGTATCCTATCCTATCCTCTATCCTATCCTATCCTCTATCCTATCCTATCCTCTATCCTATCCTATCCTCTATCCTATCCTATCCTCTATCCTATCCTATCCTCTATCCTATCCTATCCTCTATCCTATCCTATCCTCTATCCTATCCTATCCTCTATCCTATCCTATCCTCTATCCTATCCTATCCTCTATCCTATCCTATCCTCTATCCTATCCTATCCTCTATCCTATCCTATCCTCTATCCTATCCTATCCTCTATCCTATCCTATCCTCTTTCCTATCCAATGCCCAGTCCTATTCTCTATCCGATCCTATCGTCTATCCTATCCTATCCTCTATAATATCGTATCCTCTATCCTATCCTATCCTCTATCCTATAATATCATCTATCCTATCCTATCCTCTATCCTATCCTATCCTCTATCCTATCCTATCCTCTACCCTATCCTATCCTCTATCCTATCCAATCCTATATCCTATCCTCTATCCTATCTTATCCCATCCAATATCCTATCCTATCCTCTATCCTATCCTATCGTCAATAATATCGTATCCTCTATCCTATCCTACCCTCTTTCCTATAATATCATCTATCATATCCTCTATCGTATCCTATACTCTATCCTATCCTATCCTCTATAATATCGTATCTTCTATCCTATCCTATCCTCTCTCCTATAATATCATCTATCCTATCCTATTCTCTATCCTATCCTATCCTATCCTCTATCCTATCCTATCCTCTATCCTATCCTATCCTCTATCCTATCCTATAGTCTATCCTATCCTATCGTCTATAATATCGTATCCTCTATCCTATCCTACCCTCTTTCCTATAATATCATCTATCATATCCTCTATCGTATCCTATACTCTATCCTATCCTATCCTCTATAATATCGTATCTTCTATCCTATCCTATCCTCTCTCCTATAATACCATCTATCCTATCCTATTCTCTATCCTATCCTATCCTATCCTCTATCCTATCCTATCCCCTATAGTCTGCTCTATCCTATCCTATCCACTATCCTATCCTATCCTCTATCCTCTATCCTATCCTCTATCCTATCCAATCCTATATCCTATTCTCTATCCTATCCTATCCTCTATCGTATCCTATCCCCTATCCTATCCTATCCTCTATCCTATACTATCCTCTATCCTATGCTATCCTCTATCCTATCCTATCCTCTATCCTATCCTATCCCCTATCCTATCCTATCCTCTATCCTATCCAAACCTTTATCCTATCCTATCCTCTATCCTATCCTTTCCCCTATCCTATCCTATCCTCTATCCTATCCTATTCTCTATCCTATCCTATCCTCTATCCTATCCTATCCTCTATCCTATCCTATCCTCTATCCTATCCTATCCTCTATCCTATCCTCTATCCTATCCTATCCTCTATCCTATCCTATCCTCTATCCTATGCTATCCTCTATCCTATCCTATCCTCTATCCTATCCTATCCTCTATCCTATCCTATCCTCTATCCTATCCAATCCTCTATCCTATCCTCTATCCTATCGTATCCTCTAACTTATCCCATACTCTATCCTATCTTATCCTCTGTCCTATTCTATACTCTATCCTATCCTTTCCGCCATCCTATCATATCCTGTCCTCTATCGAAGCCTATCCTTTATCCTATCCAATCCCCTATCCTATCCTCTATCCGATCCTATCCTCTATCCTATCCTATCCTCTATAATATCGTTTCCTCTGTCCTATAATGTCCTCTATCCTATAATATCATCTATCCTATCCTATTCTCTATCCTATCCTATTCTCTATCCTATCCTATTCTCTATCCTATCCTATCCTATCCTCCATCGTATCCTATCCTCTATCCTATCCAATCCTATATCCTATTCTCTATCCTATCCTATCCTCTATCGTATCCTATCCCCTATCCTATCCTATCCTCTATCCTATTCTATCCTCTATCCTATCCTATCCTCTATCGTCTCCTGTCCTCTATACTATCCAATCCCCTATCCTATCCAATCCCCTATCCTATCCTCTATCCTACCCTTTCTTCTATGCTATCCTATCCTCTATAATATCGTATCCTCTGTCCTATCCTTCCTCTATCCCACAATATCATCTATCCTATCCTATCCTCTATCCTATCCTATCCTATCCTCTATCCTATCCTATCCTATCCTCTATCCTATCCTATCCTATCCTCTATCCTATCCTATCCTATCCTCTATCCTATCCTATCCTCTATCCTATCCTATCCTCTATCCTATCCTATCCTCTATCCTATCCTATCCACTATCCTATCCTATCCTCTATCCAATGCTATCATCTATCCTATCCTATCCTCTATCCTATCCTATCCTCTATCCTATCCTATCCTCTATCCTATCCTATCCTCTATCCTATCCTATCCTCTATCCTACCCTATCCTCTATCCTATCCTATCCTCTATCCTATACTATCCTCTATCCTATGCTATCCTCTATCCTATCCTATCCTCTATCCTATCCTATCCCCTATCCTATCCTATCCTCTATCCTATCCAAACCTTTATCCTATCCTATCCTCTATCCCATCCTATCCTCTATCCTATCCTATCCTCTATCCTATCCTATCCTCTATCCTATGCTATCCTCTATCCTATCCTATCCTCTATCCTATCCTATCCTCTATCCTATCCTATCC
Organism: Halictus rubicundus; assembly: GCF_050948215.1. Classification (NCBI taxonomy): domain Eukaryota; kingdom Metazoa; phylum Arthropoda; class Insecta; order Hymenoptera; family Halictidae; genus Halictus; species Halictus rubicundus. The sequence continues at coordinate 188,626 of NW_027488742.1, read as the reverse complement.
TCTATTCTATCCTATCCACTATCCTATCCTATCCTCTATCCTATCCTATCCTCTATCCTATCCTATCCTCTATCCTATCCTATCCTATCCTCTATCCTATCCTATCCTCTATCCTATCCTATCCTCTATCCTATCCTATCCTATATCCTATCCTATCCTCTATCCTATCCTATCGTCTATCCTATCCTATGCTCTATCCTATCCTATCCTCTATCCTATCCTATCCTCTATCCTATCCTATCCTCTATCCTATCCTATCCTCTATCCTGTCCTATCCTCTATCCTATCCTATCCTCTATCCTATGCTATCCTCTATCTTATCCTATCCTCTATCCTATCCTATCCTCTATCCTATCCTATCCTCTATCCTATCCTATCCACTATCCTATCCTATCCTCTACCTATCCTATCCTCTATCCTATCCTATCCTATCCTCTATCCTATCCTATCCTCTATCCTATCCTATCCTCTATCCTATCCTATCCTATATCCTATCCTATCCTCTATCCTATCCTATCCTCTATCCTATCATATCCTCTATCCTATCCTATCCCCTATCCTATCCTATCCTCTATCCCATTCTAGCCTCTAACCTATCCTATCCTCTATCGTCTCCTGTCCTCTATACTATCCAATCCCCTATCCTATCCAATCCCCGATCCTATCCTCTATCCTACCCTTTCCGCTATGCTATCCTATCCTCTATAATATCGTACCCTCTGTCCTATCCTTCCCCTATCCTATCCTATCCTCTATCCCATCCTGTCCTCTATCCTATAATATCATCTATCCTATCCTATTCTCTATCCTATCCTATCCTATCCTCTACCGTATCCTATCCTCTAACTTATCCTATCCTCTATCCTATCTTATCCTCTGTCCTATTCTACACTCTATCCTATCCTTTCCGCCATCCTATCCTATCCTGTCCTCTATCGAATCCTATCCTCGATCCTATCCAATCCCCTATCCTATCCTCTATCCGATCCTATCCTCTATCCTATCCTATCCTCTATCCTATCCTATCCTCTATCCTATCCTATCCACTATCCTATCCTATCCTCTATCCTATCCTATCCTCTATCCTATCCTATCCTCTATCCTATCCTATCCTATCCTCTATCCTATCCTATCCTCTATCCTATCCTATCCTCTATCCTATCCTATCCTATATCCTATCCTATCCTCTATCCTATCCTATCGTCTATCCTATCCTATGCTCTATCCTATCCTATCCTCTATCCTATCCTATCCTCTATCCTATCCTATCCTCTATCCTATCCTATCCTCTATCCTATAATATCATCTATCCTATCCTATTCTCTATCGTATCCTATCCTATCCTCTACCGTATCCTATCCTGTATCCGATCCAATCCCCTATCGTCTGCTCTATCCTTTCCTATTCTCTATCCTATCCTCTATCCTATCGTATCCTCTATCCTATCGTATCCTCTATCCTCTATCCTATCCTATCCTCTATCCTATTCTATCCTCTATCCTATCCTATCCTCTATCCTATCCTATCCTCTATCCTATCCTATCCTCTATCCTATCCTATCCTCTATCCTATCCTATCCTATCCTCTATCCTATGCTATCCTCTATCCTATCCTATCCTCTATCCTATCCTATCCTCTATCATATCCTATCGTCTATCCCATCCTGTCCTCTATCCTATAATATCATCTATCCTATCCTATTCTCTATCCTATCCTATCCTATCCTCTACCGTATCCTATCCTCTAACTTATCCTATCCTCTATCCTATCTTATCCTCTGTCCTATTCTACACTCTATCCTATCCTTTCCGCCATCCTATCCTATCCTGTCCTCTATCGAATCCTATCCTCGATCCTATCCAATCCCCTATCCTATCCTCTATCCGATCCTATCCTCTATCCTATCCTATCCTCTATCCTATCCTATCCTCTATCCTATCCTATCCACTATCCTATCCTATCCTCTATCCTATCCTATCCTCTATCCTATCCTATCCTCTATCCTATCCTATCCTATCCTCTATCCTATCCTATCCTCTATCCTATCCTATCCTCTATCCTATCCTCTATCCTATCCTATCCTATATCCTATCCTATCCTCTATCCTATCCTATCGTCTATCCTATCCTATGCTCTATCCTATCCTATCCTCTATCCTATCCTATCCTCTATCCTATCCTATCCTCTATCCTATCCTATCCTCTATCCTATAATATCATCTATCCTATCCTATTCTCTATCCTATCCTATCCTATCCTCTACCGTATCCTATCCTGTATCCGATCCAATCCCCTATCGTCTGCTCTATCCTTTCCTATTCTCTATCCTATCCTCTATCCTATCGTATCCTCTATCCTATCGTATCCTCTATCCTTATCCTATCCTATCCTCTATCCTATTCTATCCTCTATCCTATCCTATCCTCTATCCTATCCTATCCTCTATCCTATCCTATCCTCTATCCTATCCTATCCTCTATCCTATCCTATCCTATCCTCTATCCTATGCTATCCTCTATCCTATCCTATCCTCTATCCTATCCTATCCTCTATCATATCCTATCGTCTATCCCATCCTGTCCTCTATCCTATAATATCATCTATCCTATCCTATTCTCTATCCTATCCTATCCTGTCCTCTATCGAATCCTATCCTCGATCCTATCCAATCCCCTATCCTATCCTCTATCCGATCCTATCCTCTATCCTATCCTATCCTCTATCCTATCCTATCCTCTATCCTATCCTATCCACTATCCTATCCTATCCTCTATCCTATCCTATCCTCTATCCTATCCTATCCTCTATCCTATCCTATCCTATCCTCTATCCTATCCTATCCTCTATCCTATCCTATCCTCTATCCTATCCTATCCTATATCCTATCCTATCCTCTATCCTATCCTATCGTCTATCCTATCCTATGCTCTATCCTATCCTATCCTCTATCCTATCCTATCCTCTATCCTATCCTATCCTCTATCCTATCCTATCCTCTATCCTATCCTATCCTCTATCCTATCCTATCCTCTATCCCATCCTGTCCTCTATCCTATAATATCATCTATCCTATCCTATTCTCTATCCTATCCTATCCTATCCTCTATCGTATCCTATCCTCTATCCTATCCAATCCTATATCCTATTCTCTATCCTATCCTATCCTCTATCGTATCCTATCCCCTATCCTATCCTATCCTCTATCCTATTCTATCCTCTATCCTATCCTATCCTCTATCGTCTCCTGTCCTCTATACTATCCAATCCCCTATCCTATCCAATCCCCTATCCTATCCTCTATCCTATCCTATCCTCTATCCTATCCTATCCTCTATCCTATCCTATCCTCTATCCTATCCTATCCTCTATCCTATCCTATCCTCTATCCTATCCTATCCACTATCCTATCCTATCCTCTATCCTATGCTATCATCTATCCTATCCTATCCTCTATCCTATCCTATCCTCTATCCTATCCTATCCTCTATCCTATCCTATCCTCTATCCTATCCTATCCTCTATCCTATCCTATCGTCTATCCTATCCTATGCTCTATCCTATCCTATCCTCTATCCTATCCTATCCTCTATCCTATCCTATCCTCTATCCTATCCTATCCTCTATCCTATCCTATCCTCTATCCTATCCTATCCTCTATCCCATCCTGTCCTCTATCCTATAATATCATCTATCCTATCCTATTCTCTATCCTATCCTATCCTATCCTCTATCGTATCCTATCCTCTATCCTATCCAATCCTATATCCTATTCTCTATCCTATCCTATCCTCTATCGTATCCTATCCCCTATCCTATCCTATCCTCTATCCTATTCTATCCTCTATCCTATCCTATCCTCTATCGTCTCCTGTCCTCTATACTATCCAATCCCCTATCCTATCCAATCCCCTATCCTATCCTCTATCCTATCCTATCCTCTATCCTATCCTATCCTCTATCCTATCCTATCCTCTATCCTATCCTATCCTCTATCCTATCCTATCCTCTATCCTATCCTATCCACTATCCTATCCTATCCTCTATCCTATGCTATCATCTATCCTATCCTATCCTCTATCCTATCCTATCCTCTATCCTATCCTATCCTCTATCCTATCCTATCCTCTATCCTATTCTATCCTCTATCCTATCCTATCCTCTATCCTATCCTATCCTCTATCCTATCCTATCCTCTATCCTATCCTATCCTCTATCCTATCCTATCCTCTATCCTATCCTATCCTCTATCCTATCCTATCCTCTATCCTATCCTATCCTATCCTCTATCCTATGCTATCCTCTATCCTATCCTATCCTCTATCCTATCCTATCCTCTATCCTATCCTATCCTCTATCATATCCTATCGTCTATCCCATCCTGTCCTCTATCCTATAATATCATCTATCCTATCCTATTCTTTATCCTATCCTATCCTATCCTCTATCCTATCCTATTATCTATCCTATCCTATCCTATCCTCTACCGTATCCTATCCTGTATCCGATCAAATCCCCTATCGTATCCTCTATCCTATCCTATTCTCTATCCTATCCTATATCCTATCGTATCCTCTATCCTATCTTATCCTCTGTCCTATTCTACACTCTATCCTATCCTTTCCGCCATCCTATCCTATCCTGTCCTCTATCGAATCCTATCCTCTATCCTCTCCTATCCCCTATCCTATCCTCTATCCGATCCTATCCTCTATCCTATCGTATCCTCTATAATATATTTTCCTCTGTCCTATAATGTCCTCTATCCTATAATATCATCTATCCTATCCTATTCTCTATCCTATCCTATCCTATCCTCTATCGTATCCTATCCTCTATCCTATCCTATCCTCTATCCTATCCAATCCTCTACCCTATCCTCTATCCTATCCTATCCTCTAACTTATCCTATCCTCTATCCTATCGTATCCTCTATAATATATTTTCCTCTGTCCTATAATGTCCTCTATCCTATAATATCATCTATCCTATCCTATTCTCTATCCTATCCTATCCTATCCTCTATCGTATCCTATCCTTTATCCTATCCAATCCTATATCCTATTCTCTATCCTATCCTATCCTATCCTCTATCGTATCCTATCCTTTATCCTATCCAATCCTATATCCTATTCTCTATCCTATCCTATCCTCTATCGTCTCCTGTCCTCTATACTATCCAATCCCCTATCCTATCCAATCCCCGATCCTATCCTCTATCCTACCCTTTCCGCTATGCTATCCTATCCTCTATAATATCGTACCCTCTGTCCTATCCTTCCTCTATCCTATCCTATCCTCTATCCCATCCTGTCCTCTATCCTATAATATCATCTATCCTATCCTATTCTCTATCCTATCCTATCCTATCCTCTACCGTATCCTATCCTCTAACTTATCCTATCCTCTATCCTATCTTATCCTCTGTCCTATTCTACACTCTATCCTATCCTTTCCGCCATCCTATCCTATCCTGTCCTCTATCGAATCCTATCCTCTATCCTATCCAATCCCCTATCCTATCCTCTAACCGATCCTATCCTCTATCCTATCCTATCCTCTATAATATCGTTTCCTCTGTCCTATAATGTCCTCTATCCTATAATATCATCTATCCTATCCTATTCTCTATCCTATCCTATCCTATCCTCTATCGTATCCTATCCTCTATCCTATCCAATCCTATATCCTATTCTCTATCCTATCCTATCCTCTATCGTATCCTGTCCCCTATCCTATCCTATCCTCTATCCTATTCTATCCTCTATCCTATCGTATCCTCTATCGTCTCCTGTCCTCTATACTATCCAATCCCCTATCCTATCCAATCCCCGATCCTATCCTCTATCCTACCCTTTCCGCTATGCTATCCTATCCTCTATAATATCGTATCCTCTGTCCTATCCTATCCTATCCTCTATCCTATCCTATCCTCTATCCTATCCTATCCTCTATCCTATCCTATCCTCTATCCTATCCTATCCTCTATCCTATCCTATCCTCTATCCCATCCTGTCCTCTATCCTATAATATCATCTATCCTATCCTATTCTCTATCCTATCCTATCCTATCCTCTACCGTATCCTATCCTGTATCCGATCCAATCCCCTATCGCCTGCTCTATCCTTTCCTATTCTCTATCCTATCCTCTATCCTATCGTATCCTCTATCCTATCGTATCCTCTATCCTCTATCCTATCCTATCCTCTATCCTATTCTATCCTCTATCCTATCCTATCCTCTATCCTATCCTATCCTCTATCCTATCCTATCCTCTATCCTATCCTATCCTATCCTCTATCCTATGCTATCCTCTATCCTATCCTATCCTCTATCCTATCCTATCCTCTATCATATCCTATCGTCTATCCCATCCTGTCCTCTATCCTATAATATCATCTATCCTATCCTATTCTCTATCCTATCCTATCCTATCCTCTATCCTATCCTATTATCTATCCTATCCTATCCTATCCTATCCTCTATCCTATCCTATTATCTATCCTATCCTATCCTATCCTCTACCGTATCCTATCCTGTATCCGATCAAATCCCCTATCGTATCCTCTATCCTATACTATTCTCTATCCTATCCTATATCCTATCGTATCCTCTATCCTATCTTATCCTCTGTCCTATTCTACACTCTATCCTATCCTTTCCGCCATCCTATCCTATCCTGTCCTCTATCGAATCCTATCCTCTATCCTCTCCAATCCCCAATCCTATCCTCTATCCGATCCTATCCTCTATCCTATCCTATCCTCTATAATATAGTTTCCTCTGTCCTATAATGTCCTCTATCCTATAATATCATCTATCCTATCCTATTCTCTATCCTATCCTATCCTATCCTCTATCGTATCCTATCCTCTATCCTATCCTATCCTCTATCCTATCCAATCCTCTATCCTATCCTCTATCCTATCCTATCCTCTAACTTATCCTATCCTCTATCCTATCTTATCCTCTGTCCTATTCTACACTCTATCCTATCCTTTCCGCCATCCTATCCTATCCTGTCCTCTATCGAATCCTATCCTGTATCCTATCCAATCCCCTATCCTATCCTCTATCCGATCCTATCCTCTATCCTATCCTATCCTCTATAATATCGTTTAATCTGTCCTATAATGTCCTCTATCCTATAATATCATCTATCCTATCCTATTCTCTATCCTATCCTATCCTATCCTCTATCGTATCCTATCCTCTATCCTATCCAATCCTATATCCTATTCTCTATCCTATCCTATCCTCTATCGTATCCTATCCCCTATCCTATCCTATCCTCTATCCCATTCTATCCTCTATCCTATCCTATCCTCTATCGTCTCCTGTCCTCTATACTATCCAATCCCCTATCCTATCCAATCCCCGATCCTATCCTCTATCCTACCCTTTCCGCTATGCTATCCTATCCTCTATAATATCGTACCCTCTGTCCTATCCTTCCTCTATCCTAACCTATCCTCTATCCCATCCTGTCCTCTATCCTATAATATCATCTATCCTATCCTATTCTCTATCCTATCCTATCCTATCCTCTACCGTATCCTATCCTCTAACTTATCCTATCCTCTATCCTATCTTATCCTCTGTCCTATTCTACACTCTATCCTATCCTTTCCGCCATCCTATCCTATCCTGTCCTCTATCGAATCCTATCCTCTATCCTATCCAATCCCCTATCGTATCCTCTATCCTATCCTATCCTCTATCCTATCCAAACCTTTATCCTATCCTATCGTCTATCCTATCCTATCCCCTATCCTATCCTATCCTCTATCCTATCCTATCCTCTATCCTATCCTATCCTCTATCCTATCCTATCCTCTATCCTATGCTATCCTCTATCCTATCCTATCCTCTAACCTATCCTATCCTCTATCCTATCCTATCCTCTATCCCATCCTGTCCTCTATCCTATAATATCATCTATCCTATCCTATTCTCTATCCTATCCTATCCTATCCTCTACCGTATCCTATCCTGTATCCGATCCAATCCCCTATCGTATCCTCTATCCTATCCAATCCTCTATCCTATCCTCTATCCTATCCTATCCTCTAACTTATCCTATCCTCTATCCTATCTTATCCTCTATCCTATTCTATACTCTATCCTATCCTTTCCGCCATCCTATCCTATCCTGTCCTCTATCGAATCCTATCCTCTATCCTATCCTCTATCCTATCCTATCCTCTATCCGATCCTATCCTCTATCCTATCCTATCCTCTATAATATCGTTTCCTCTGTCCTATAATGTCCTCTATCCTATAATATCATCTATCCTATCCTATTCTCTATCCTATCCTATCCTATCCTCTATCGTATCCTATCCTCTATCCTATCCAATCCTATATCCTATTCTCTATCCTATCCTATCCTCTATCGTATCCTATCCCCTATCCTATCCTATCCTCTATCCTATTCTATCCTCTATCCTATCCTATCCTCTATCGTCTCCTGTCCTCTATACTATCCAATCCCCTATCCTATCCAATCCCCGATCCTATCCTCTATCCTACCCTTTCCGCTATGCTATCCTATCCTCTATAATATCGTATCCTCTGTCCTATCCTATCCTATACTCTATCCTATCCTATCCTCTATCCTATCCTATCCTCTATCCTATCCTATCCTCTATCCTATCCTATCCTATCCTATCCTCTACCGTATCCTATCCTGTATCCGATCCAATCCCCTATCGTCTCCTCTATCCTTTCCTATTCTCTATCCTATCCTCTATCCTATCGTATCCTCTATCCTCTATCCTATCCTATCCTCTATCCTATTATATCCTCTATCCTATCCTATCCTCTATCCTATCCTATCCTCTATCCTATTCTATCCTCTATCCTATCCTATCCTCTATCGTCTCCTGTCCTCTATACTATCCAATCCCCTATCCTATCCAATCCCCTATCCTATCCTCTATCCTACCCTTTCCGCTATGCTATCCTATCCTCTATAATATCGTATCCTCTGTCCTATCCGTCCTCTATCCTACAATATCATCTATCCTATCCTATCCTCTATCCTATCCTATCCTATCCTCTACCCTATCCTATCCTCTATCCTATCCTATCCTCTATCCTATCCTATCCTCTATCCTATCCTTTCCTCTATCTTATCATATCCTCTATCCTATCCTATCCTCTATCCTATCCCATTCTCTATCCTATCCTATCCTCTTTCCTATCCTATCCTCTATCCTATCCAATCCTATATCGTATCCTCTATCCTATCCTATCCTCTATCCTATCCTATCCTCTATCCTATCCTATCCTCTATCCTATCCAAACCTTTATCCTATCCTATCGTCTATCCTATCCTATCCCCTATCCTATCCTATCCTCTATCCTATCCTATCCTCTATCCTATCCTATCCTCTATCCTATCCTATCCTCTATCCTATGCTATCCTCTATCCTATCCTATCCTCTAACCTATCCTATCCTCTATCCTATCCTATCCTCTATCCCATCCTGTCCTCTATCCTATAATATCATCTATCCTATCCTATTCTCTATCCTATCCTCTATCCTATCCTCTATCCTATCCTATCCTCTATCCGATCCTATCCTCTATCCTATCCTATCCTCTATAATATCGTTTCCTCTGTCCTATAATGTCCTCTATCCTATAATATCATCTATCCTATCCTATTCTCTATCCTATCCTATCCTCTATCCTATCCTATCCTCTATCCTATCCTATCCTCTATCCTATCCTATGCTCTATCCTATCCTATCCTCTATCCTATCCTATCCTCTATCCTATCCTATCCTCTATCCTATCCTATCCTCTATCCTATCCTATCCTCTATCCTATCCTATCCTCTATCCTATCCTATCCTCTATCCTATCCTATCCTCTATCCTATCCTATCCTCTATCCTATCCTATCCTCTATCCTATCCTATCCTCTATCCTATCCTATCCTCTATCCTATCCTATCCTCTATCCTATCCTATCCTATCCTCTATCCTATGCTATCCTCTATCCTATCCTATCCTCTATCCTATCCTATCCTCTATCATATCCTATTGTCTAACCCATCCTGTCTTCTATCCTATAATATCATCTATGCTATCCTATTCTCTATCCTATCCTATCCTATCCTCTATCCTATCCTATTCTCTATCCTATCCTATCCTATCCTCTACCGTATCCTATCCTGTATCCGATCCAATCCCCTATCGTATCCTCTATCCTATCCTATTCTCTATCCTATCCTATATCCTATCGTATCCTCTATCCTATCTTATCCTCTGTCCTATTCTACACTCTATCCTATCCTTTCCGCCATCCTATCCTATCCTGTCCTCTATCGAATCCTATCCTCTATCCTATCCAATCCCCTATCCTATCCTCTATCCGATCCTATCCTCTATCCTATCCTATCCTCTATAATATCGTTTCCTCTGTCCTATAATGTCCTCTATCCTATAATATCATCTATCCTATCCTATTCTCTATCCTATCCTATCCTATCCTCTATCGTATCCTATCCTCTATCCTATCCAATCCTATATCCTATTCTCTATCCTATCCTATCCTCTATCGTATCCTATCCCCTATCCTATCCTATCCTCTATCCTATTCTATCCTCTATGCTATCCTATCCTCTATCGTCTCCTGTCCTCTATACTATCCAATCCCCTATCCTATCCAATCCCCGATCCTATCCTCTATCCTACCCTTTCCGCTATGCTATCCTATCCTCTATAATATCGTATCCTCTGTCCTATCCTATCCTATACTCTATCCTATCCTATCCTCTATCCTATCCTATCCTCTATCCTATCCTATCCTCTATCCTATCCTATCCTATCCTATCCTCTACCGTATCCTATCCTGTATCCGATCCAATCCCCTATCGTCTCCTCTATCCTTTCCTATTCTCTATCCTATCCTCTATCCTATCGTATCCTCTATCCTCTATCCTATCCTATCCTCTATCCTATTATATCCTCTATCCTATCCTATCCTCTATCCTATCCTATCCTCTATCCTATTCTATCCTCTATCCTATCCTATCCTCTATCGTCTCCTGTCCTCTATACTATCCAATCCCCTATCCTATCCAATCCCCTATCCTATCCTCTATCCTACCCTTTCCGCTATGCTATCCTATCCTCTATAATATCGTATCCTCTGTCCTATCCTATCCTATACTCTATCCTATCCTATCCTCTATCCTATCCTATCCTCTATCCTATCCTATCCTCTATCCTATCCTATCCTATCCTATCCTCTACCGTATCCTATCCTGTATCCGATCCAATCCCCTATCGTCTCCTCTATCCTTTCCTATTCTCTATCCTATCCTCTATCCTATCGTATCCTCTATCCTCTATCCTATCCTATCCTCTATCCTATTATATCCTCTATCCTATCCTATCCTCTATCCTATCCTATCCTCTATCCTATTCTATCCTCTATCCTATCCTATCCTCTATCGTCTCCTGTCCTCTATACTATCCAATCCCCTATCCTATCCAATCCCCTATCCTATCCTCTATCCTACCCTTTCCGCTATGCTATCCTATCCTCTATAATATCGTATCCTCTGTCCTATCCGTCCTCTATCCTACAATATCATCTATCCTATCCTATCCTCTATCCTATCCTATCCTATCCTCTACCCTATCCTATCCTCTATCCTATCCTATCCTCTATCCTATCCTATCCTCTATCCTATCCTTTCCTCTATCTTATCATATCCTCTATCCTATCCTATCCTCTATCCTATCCCATTCTCTATCCTATCCTATCCTCTTTCCTATCCTATCCTCTATCCTATCCAATCCTATATCGTATCCTCTATCCTATCCTATCCTCTATCCTATCCTATCCTCTATCCTATTCTATCCTCTATCCTATCCAAACCTTTATCCTATCCTATCGTCTATCCTATCCTATCCCCTATCCTATCCTATCCTCTATCCTATCCTATCCTCTATCCTATCCTATCCTCTATCCTATCCTATCCTCTATCCTATGCTATCCTCTATCCTATCCTATCCTCTAACCTATCCTATCCTCTATCCTATCCTATCCTCTATCCCATCCTGTCCTCTATCCTATAATATCATCTATCCTATCCTATTCTCTATCCTATCCTCTATCCTATCCTCTATCCTATCCTATCCTCTATCCGATCCTATCCTCTATCCTATCCTATCCTCTATAATATCGTTTCCTCTGTCCTATAATGTCCTCTATCCTATAATATCATCTATCCTATCCTATTCTCTATCCTATCCTATCCTCTATCCTATCCTATCCTCTATCCTATCCTATCCTCTATCCTATCCTATCCTCTATCCTATCCTATCCTCTATCCTATCCTATCCTCTATCCTATCCTATCCTCTATCCTATCCTATCCTCTATCCTATCCTATCCTCTATCCTATCCTATCCTCTATCCTATCCTATCCTCTATCCTATCCTATCCTCTATCCTATCCTATCCTCTATCCTATCCTATCCTCTATCCTATCCTATCCTCTATCCTATCCTATCCTCTATCCTATCCTATCCTCTATCCTATCCTATCCTATCCTCTATCCTATGCTATCCTCTATCCTATCCTATCCTCTATCCTATCCTATCCTCTATCATATCCTATTGTCTAACCCATCCTGTCTTCTATCCTATAATATCATCTATGCTATCCTATTCTCTATCCTATCCTATCCTATCCTCTATCCTATCCTATTCTCTATCCTATCCTATCCTATCCTCTACCGTATCCTATCCTGTATCCGATCCAATCCCCTATCGTATCCTCTATCCTATCGTATTCTCTATCCTATCCTATATCCTATCGTATCCTCTATCCTATCTTATCCTCTGTCCTATTCTACACTCTATCCTATCCTTTCCGCCATCCTATCCTATCCTGTCCTCTATCGAATCCTATCCTCTATCCTATCCAATCCCCTATCCTATCCTCTATCCGATCCTATCCTCTATCCTATCCTATCCTCTATAATATCGTTTCCTCTGTCCTATAATGTCCTCTATCCTATAATATCATCTATCCTATCCTATTCTCTATCCTATCCTATCCTATCCTCTATCGTATCCTATCCTCTATCCTATCCAATCCTATATCCTATTCTCTATCCTATCCTATCCTCTATCGTATCCTATCCCCTATCCTATCCTATCCTCTATCCTATTCTATCCTCTATGCTATCCTATCCTCTATCGTCTCCTGTCCTCTATACTATCCAATCCCCTATCCTATCCAATCCCCGATCCTATCCTCTATCCTACCCTTTCCGCTATGCTATCCTATCCTCTATAATATCGTATCCTCTGTCCTATCCTATCCTATACTCTATCCTATCCTATCCTCTATCCTATCCTATCCTCTATCCTATCCTATCCTCTATCCTATCCTATCCTATCCTATCCTCTACCGTATCCTATCCTGTATCCGATCCAATCCCCTATCGTCTCCTCTATCCTTTCCTATTCTCTATCCTATCCTCTATCCTATCGTATCCTCTATCCTCTATCCTATCCTATCCTCTATCCTATTATATCCTCTATCCTATCCTATCCTCTATCCTATCCTATCCTCTATCCTATTCTATCCTATATCCTATCCTATCCTCTATCGTCTCCTGTCCTCTATACTATCCAATCCCCTATCCTATCCAATCCCCTATCCTATCCTCTATCCTACCCTTTCCGCTATGCTATCCTATCCTCTATAATATCGTATCCTCTGTCCTATCCTATCCTATACTCTATCCTATCCTATCCTCTATCCTATCCTATCCTCTATCCTATCCTATCCTCTATCCTATCCTATCCTATCCTATCCTCTACCGTATCCTATCCTGTATCCGATCCAATCCCCTATCGTCTCCTCTATCCTTTCCTATTCTCTATCCTATCCTCTATCCTATCGTATCCTCTATCCTCTATCCTATCCTATCCTCTATCCTATTATATCCTCTATCCTATCCTATCCTCTATCCTATCCTATCCTCTATCCTATTCTATCCTCTATCCTATCCTATCCTCTATCGTCTCCTGTCCTCTATACTATCCAATCCCCTATCCTATCCAATCCCCTATCCTATCCTCTATCCTACCCTTTCCGCTATGCTATCCTATCCTCTATAATATCGTATCCTCTGTCCTATCCGTCCTCTATCCTACAATATCATCTATCCTATCCTATCCTCTATCCTATCCTATCCTATCCTCTACCCTATCCTATCCTCTATCCTATCCTATCCTCTATCCTATCCTATCCTCTATCCTATCCTTTCCTCTATCTTATCATATCCTCTATCCTATCCTATCCTCTATCCTATCCCATTCTCTATCCTATCCTATCCTCTTTCCTATCCTATCCTCTATCCTATCCAATCCTATATCGTATCCTCTATCCTATCCTATCCTCTATCCTATCCTATCCTCTATCCTATCCTATCCTCTATCCTATCCAAACCTTTATCCTATCCTATCGTCTATCCTATCCTATCCCCTATCCTATCCTATCCTCTATCCTATCCTATCCTCTATCCTATCCTATCCTCTATCCTATCCTATCCTCTATCCTATGCTATCCTCTATCCTATCCTATCCTCTAACCTATCCTATCCTCTATCCTATCCTATCCTCTATCCCATCCTGTCCTCTATCCTATAATATCATCTATCCTATCCTATTCTCTATCCTATCCTCTATCCTATCCTCTATCCTATCCTATCCTCTATCCGATCCTATCCTCTATCCTATCCTATCCTCTATAATATCGTTTCCTCTGTCCTATAATGTCCTCTATCCTATAATATCATCTATCCTATCCTATTCTCTATCCTATCCTATCCTCTATCCTATCCTATCCTCTATCCTATCCTATCCTCTATCCTATCCTATCCTCTATCCTATCCTATCCTCTATCCTATCCTATCCTCTATCCTATCCTATCCTCTATCCTATCCTATCCTCTATCCTATCCTATCCTCTATCCTATCCTATCCTCTATCCTATCCTATCCTCTATCCTATCCTATCCTCTATCCTATCCTATCCTCTATCCTATCCTATCCTCTATCCTATCCTATCCTCTATCCTATCCTATCCTCTATCATATCCTATTGTCTAACCCATCCTGTCTTCTATCCTATAATATCATCTATGCTATCCTATTCTCTATCCTATCCTATCCTATCCTCTATCCTATCCTATTCTCTATCCTATCCTATCCTATCCTCTACCGTATCCTATCCTGTATCCGATCCAATCCCCTATCGTATCCTCTATCCTATCCTATTCTCTATCCTATCCTATATCCTATCGTATCCTCTATCCTATCTTATCCTCTGTCCTATTCTACACTCTATCCTATCCTTTCCGCCATCCTATCCTATCCTGTCCTCTATCGAATCCTATCCTCTATCCTATCCAATCCCCTATCCTATCCTCTATCCGATCCTATCCTCTATCCTATCCTATCCTCTATAATATCGTTTCCTCTGTCCTATAATGTCCTCTATCCTATAATATCATCTATCCTATCCTATTCTCTATCCTATCCTATCCTATCCTCTATCGTATCCTATCCTCTATCCTATCCAATCCTATATCCTATTCTCTATCCTATCCTATCCTCTATCGTATCCTATCCCCTATCCTATCCTATCCTCTATCCTATTCTATCCTCTATGCTATCCTATCCTCTATCGTCTCCTGTCCTCTATACTATCCAATCCCCTATCCTATCCAATCCCCGATCCTATCCTCTATCCTACCCTTTCCGCTATGCTATCCTATCCTCTATAATATCGTATCCTCTGTCCTATCCTATCCTATACTCTATCCTATCCTATCCTCTATCCTATCCTATCCTCTATCCTATCCTATCCTCTATCCTATCCTATCCTATCCTATCCTCTACCGTATCCTATCCTGTATCCGATCCAATCCCCTATCGTCTCCTCTATCCTTTCCTATTCTCTATCCTATCCTCTATCCTATCGTATCCTCTATCCTCTATCCTATCCTATCCTCTATCCTATTATATCCTCTATCCTATCCTATCCTCTATCCTATCCTATCCTCTATCCTATTCTATCCTCTATCCTATCCTATCCTCTATCGTCTCCTGTCCTCTATACTATCCAATCCCCTATCCTATCCAATCCCCTATCCTATCCTCTATCCTACCCTTTCCGCTATGCTATCCTATCCTCTATAATATCGTATCCTCTGTCCTATCCGTCCTCTATCCTACAATATCATCTATCCTATCCTATCCTCTATCCTATCCTATCCTATCCTCTACCCTATCCTATCCTCTATCCTATCCTATCCTCTATCCTATCCTATCCTCTATCCTATCCTTTCCTCTATCTTATCATATCCTCTATCCTATCCTATCCTCTATCCTATCCCATTCTCTATCCTATCCTATCCTCTTTCCTATCCTATCCTCTATCCTATCCAATCCTATATCGTATCCTCTATCCTATCCTATCCTCTATCCTATCCTATCCTCTATCCTATCCTATCCTCTATCCTATCCAAACCTTTATCCTATCCTATCGTCTATCCTATCCTATCCCCTATCCTATCCTATCCTCTATCCTATCCTATCCTCTATCCTATCCTATCCTCTATCCTATCCTATCCTCTATCCTATGCTATCCTCTATCCTATCCTATCCTCTAACCTATCCTATCCTCTATCCTATCCTATCCTCTATCCCATCCTGTCCTCTATCCTATAATATCATCTATCCTATCCTATTCTCTATCGTATCCTATCGTCTATCATATCCTATCGTCTATCCTATCCTATCCACTATTATATCCTATCCTCTATCCTATCCTATCCTCTATCCTATCCTATCCTCTATCCTATCCTATCCTATCCTCTACCCTATCCTATCCTCTATCCTATCCTATCCTCTATCCTATCCTATCCTCTATCCTATCCTTTCCTCTATCTTATCATATCCTCTATCCTATCCTATCCTCTATCCTATCCCATTCTCTATCCTATCCTATCCTCTTTCCTATCCTATCCTCTATCCTATCCAATCCTATATCGTATCCTCTATCCTATCCTATCCTCTATCCTATCCTATCCTCTATCCTATCCTATCCTCTATCCTATCCAAACCTTTATCCTATCCTATCGTCTATCCTATCCTATCCCCTATCCTATCCTATCCTCTATCCTATCCTATCCTCTATCCTATCCTATCCTCTATCCTATCCTATCCTCTATCCTATGCTATCCTCTATCCTATCCTATCCTCTAACCTATCCTATCCTCTATCCTATCCTATCCTCTATCCCATCCTGTCCTCTATCCTATAATATCATCTATCCTATCCTATTCTCTATCCTATCCTCTATCCTATCCTCTATCCTATCCTATCCTCTATCCGATCCTATCCTCTATCCTATCCTATCCTCTATAATATCGTTTCCTCTGTCCTATAATGTCCTCTATCCTATAATATCATCTATCCTATCCTATTCTCTATCCTATCCTATCCTCTATCCTATCCTATCCTCTATCCTATCCTATCCTCTATCCTATCCTATCCTCTATCCTATCCTATCCTCTATCCTATCCTATCCTCTATCCTATCCTATCCTCTATCCTATCCTATCCTCTATCCTATCCTATCCTCTATCCTATCCTATCCTCTATCCTATCCTATCCTCTATCCTATCCTATCCTCTATCCTATCCTATCCTCTATCCTATCCTATCCTCTATCCTATCCTATCCTCTATCCTATCCTATCCTATCCTCTATCCTATGCTATCCTCTATCCTATCCTATCCTCTATCCTATCCTATCCTCTATCATATCCTATTGTCTAACCCATCCTGTCTTCTATCCTATAATATCATCTATGCTATCCTATTCTCTATCCTATCCTATCCTATCCTCTATCCTATCCTATTCTCTATCCTATCCTATCCTATCCTCTACCGTATCCTATCCTGTATCCGATCCAATCCCCTATCGTATCCTCTATCCTATCCTATTCTCTATCCTATCCTATATCCTATCGTATCCTCTATCCTATCTTATCCTCTGTCCTATTCTACACTCTATCCTATCCTTTCCGCCATCCTATCCTATCCTGTCCTCTATCGAATCCTATCCTCTATCCTATCCAATCCCCTATCCTATCCTCTATCCGATCCTATCCTCTATCCTATCCTATCCTCTATAATATCGTTTCCTCTGTCCTATAATGTCCTCTATCCTATAATATCATCTATCCTATCCTATTCTCTATCCTATCCTATCCTATCCTATCCTCTACCGTATCCTATCCTGTATCCGATCCAATCCCCTATCGTCTCCTCTATCCTTTCCTATTCTCTATCCTATCCTCTATCCTATCGTATCCTCTATCCTCTATCCTATCCTATCCTCTATCCTATTATATCCTCTATCCTATCCTATCCTCTATCCTATCCTATCCTCTATCCTATTCTATCCTCTATCCTATCCTATCCTCTATCGTCTCCTGTCCTCTATACTATCCAATCCCCTATCCTATCCAATCCCCTATCCTATCCTCTATCCTACCCTTTCCGCTATGCTATCCTATCCTCTATAATATCGTATCCTCTGTCCTATCCGTCCTCTATCCTACAATATCATCTATCCTATCCTATCCTCTATCCTATCCTATCCTATCCTCTACCCTATCCTATCCTCTATCCTATCCTATCCTCTATCCTATCCTATCCTCTATCCTATCCTTTCCTCTATCTTATCATATCCTCTATCCTATCCTATCCTCTATCCTATCCCATTCTCTATCCTATCCTATCCTCTTTCCTATCCTATCCTCTATCCTATCCAATCCTATATCGTATCCTCTATCCTATCCTATCCTCTATCCTATCCTATCCTCTATCCTATCCTATCCTCTATCCTATCCAAACCTTTATCCTATCCTATCGTCTATCCTATCCTATCCCCTATCCTATCCTATCCTCTATCCTATCCTATCCTCTATCCTATCCTATCCTCTATCCTATCCTATCCTCTATCCTATGCTATCCTCTATCCTATCCTATCCTCTAACCTATCCTATCCTCTATCCTATCCTATCCTCTATCCCATCCTGTCCTCTATCCTATAATATCATCTATCCTATCCTATTCTCTATCGTATCCTATCGTCTATCATATCCTATCGTCTATCCTATCCTATCCACTATTATATCCTATCCTCTATCCTATCCTATCCTCTATCCTATCCTATCCTCTATCCTATCCTATCGTCTATCATATCCTATCGTCTATCCTATCCTATCCACTATTATATCCTATCCTCTATCCTATCCTATCCTCTATCCTATCCTATCCTCTAGCCTATCCTATCCTCTATACTATCCTATCCTGTATCCTATCCTATCCTCTATCCTATCCTATCCTCTATCCTATCCTATCCTCTATCCTATCCTATCCTATATCCGATCCTATCCTCTATTCTATCCAATCCCCTATCCTATCCTCTATCCGATCCTATCCTCCATCCTATAGAATTCCCTATCCTATCCTCTACCGTATTGTATCCTCTATAATATCGTATCCTCTATTATATTCTATCGTATAATATCCTCAAACCTTTTCCTATCCTCTATCCGATCATATCCTTTATCCTATCCCATCCTATCCTCTATAATATCGTATCCTTTATCCCATCCTATCCTCTATCCTATCCTATCCTCTATCCTATCCTATCCTCTATCCTATCCTATCCTCTATCCTATCCTATCGTCTATCATATCCTATCGTCTATCCTATCCTATCCTCTATTATATCCTATCCTCTATCCTATCCTATCCTCTATCCTATCCTATCCTCTATCCTATACTATCCTCTATCCTATCCTATCCTCTATCCTATCCTATCCTCTAGCCTATCCTATCCTCTATCCTATCCTATCCTGTATCCTATCCTATCCTCTATCCTATCCTATCCTCTATCCTATCCTATCCTCTATCCTATCCTATCCTCTATCCTATTTTTTTTTTTTTTTTTTTTCCGAGGAGGTAATCTCGTTACGGATACCCGAACCCCCCCGGGGGGGGGGGGTGGTCCGGGTTATGTGGGACTCCTCGGCTGGTTGGTGCAACGCCGAGTATACCCACTAACTCCTCCCCGTCCGTACCTAGACTCCTGGGGGCACCCGTGCTCTGCGCGCGCATGTCAATCCGGTGTGCCCCCGCCTTAGCATACCACCCAGGGGGGGACGCGGCCCCCTCCCGTACCTACTCTATCCGAAGGCACCACGCAACGGACGACGTGGCGCCTTCCCCCCTGTTAGGCCGCCCGATGAGCATCCGAGCCCCCGCTCGAGATGCCCGGCGGCCTCCGGGGACGCCGTTGGTGACCGAGTGTAAGGGGATATCCGATCCCCCGCCTCGAGATCATCAAGGGCGTCCCCGCTCGCGTCAGAGGCGTCGCAACGGGGGTACGCCCCCGGGGCGTACCCTGCGGCGCCTCCCCCCCCTTCGGCCGGGATCGTGATTACGCTCCCGATCCCGTTCCGCAGCCTCCTTCCGCAGCATAACCCGCTCGCAGAAGGAAGCGAACCCCCTCCACGCCTCCTCGCCACCGGCTGCCGCAGCGACGACAGCCGGGAGCGAGAGGTCGTGGCCCACCGCGCGCCGTAGGGCACGGCGCTCTCCCCCCCATGCCGGACACTCCTCCAGAGTGTGTTGCGCCGTGTCCCGCGGCTCGCCGCAGTGGTGACACGCCTCCTCGGTCTCCCTCCCGATGCGACACAGGTAGTCGCCGAAGCACCCGTGCCCGCTCATCACCTGCGTCACACGGTAGGAGACCCTATGCCCCATCCATCCCCTGTTCCATTGATCGAACACCGGGAGGATGGCCCGATCCTATCCTCTATCCTATCCTATCCTCTATCCTATCCTATCCTCTATCCTATCCTATCCTCTATCCTATCCTATCCTCTATCCTATCCTATCCTCTATCCTATCCTATCCTCTATCCTATCCTATCCTCTATCCTATCCTATCCTCTATCCTATCCTATCCTCTATCCTATCCTATCCTCTATCCTATCCTATCCTCTATCCTATCCTATCCTCTATCCTATCCTATCCTCTATCCTATCCTATCCTCTATCCTATCCTATCCTCTATCCTATCCTATCCTCTATCCTATCCTATCCTCTATCCTATCCTCTATCCTATCCTATCCTCTATCCTATCCTATCCTCTATCCTATCCTATCCTCTTTCCTATCCAATGCCCTGTCCTATTCTCTATCCGATCCTATCGTCTATCCTACCCTATCCTCTATAATATCGTATCCTCTATCCTATCCTATCCTCTATCCTATAATATCATCTATCCTATCCTATCCTCTATCCTATCCTATCCTCTATCCTATCCTATCCTCTACCCTATCCTATCCTCTATCCTATCCAATCCTATATCCTATCCTCTATCCTATCTTATCCCATCCAATATCCTATCCTATCCTCTATCCTATCCTATCGTCAATAATATCGTATCCTCTATCCTATCCTACCCTCTTTCCTATAATATCATCTATCATATCCTCTATCGTATCCTATACTCTATCCTATCCTATCCTCTATAATATCGTATCTTCTATCCTATCCTATCCTCTCTCCTATAATATCATCTATCCTATCCTATTCTCTATCCTATCCTATCCTATCCTCTATCCTATCCTATCCTCTATCCTATCCTATCCTCTATCCTATCCTATAGTCTATCCTATCCTATCGTCTATAATATCGTATCCTCTATCCTATCCTACCCTCTTTCCTATAATATCATCTATCATATCCTCTATCGTATCCTATACTCTATCCTATCCTATCCTCTATAATATCGTATCTTCTATCCTATCCTATCCTCTCTCCTATAATACCATCTATCCTATCCTATTCTCTATCCTATCCTATCCTATCCTCTATCCCATCCTATCCCCTATAGTCTGCTCTATCCTATCCTATCCACTATCCTATCCTATCCTCTATCCTCTATCCTATCCTCTATCCTATCCAATCCTATATCCTATTCTCTATCCTATCCTATCCTCTATCGTATCCTATCCCCTATCCTATCCTATCCTCTATCCTATTCTATCCTCTATCCTATCCTATCCTCTATCGTCTCCTGTCCTCTATACTATCCAATCCCCTATCCTATCCTCTATCCTATCCTATCCCCTATCCTATCCTATCCTCTATCCTATCCCATTCTCTATCCTATCCTATTCTCTTTCCTATCCTATTGTCTATCCTATCCTATCCTTTATCCTATCCTCAATCCTATCCTATCCCCTATCCTATCCTATCCTCTATCCTATCCTATCCTCTATCCTATCCTATCCTCTATCCTATCCTATCCTCTAACCTATCCTATCCTCTATCCTATCCCATCCTATCCTCTATAATATCGTATCCTTTATCCCATCCTATCCTCTATCCTATACTATACTCTATCCTATCCTATCGTCTATAATATCGTATCCTCTATCCTATCCTACCCTCTTTCCTATAATATCATCTATCATATCCTCTATCGTATCCTATACTCTATCCTATCCTATCCTCTATCCTATCCTATCCTCTATCCTATCCTATCCTCTATCCTATCCTATCCTCTATCCTATCCTATAATCTATCCTATCCTATCCTCTATCCTATCCTATCCTCTATCCTATCCTATCCACTATCCTATCCTATCCTCTATCCTATCCTATCCTCTATCCTATCCAATCCTCTATCCTATCCTCTATCCTATCGTATCCTCTAACTTATCCCATACTCTATCCTATCTTATCCTCTGTCCTATTCTATACTCTATCCTATCCTTTCCGCCATCCTATCATATCCTGTCCTCTATCGAAGCCTATCCTTTATCCTATCCAATCCCCTATCCTATCCTCTATCCGATCCTATCCTCTATCCTATCCTATCCTCTATAATATCGTTTCCTCTGTCCTATAATGTCCTCTATCCTATAATATCATCTATCCTATCCTATTCTCTATCCTATCCTATTCTCTATCCTATCCTATCCTATCCTCCATCGTATCCTATCCTCTATCCTATCCAATCCTATATCCTATTCTCTATCCTATCCTATCCTCTATCGTATCCTATCCCCTATCCTATCCTATCCTCTATCCTATTCTATCGTCTATCCTATCCTATCCTCTATCGTCTCCTGTCCTCTATACTATCCAATCCCCTATCCTATCCAATCCCCTATCCTATCCTCTATCCTACCCTTTCTTCTATGCTATCCTATCCTCTATAATATCGTATCCTCTGTCCTATCCTTCCTCTATCCCACAATATCATCTATCCTATCCTATCCTCTATCCTATCCTATCCTATCCTCTATCCTATCCTATCCTATCCTCTATCCTATCCTATCCTATCCTCTATCCTATCCTATCCTATCCTCTATCCTATCCTATCCTCTATCCTATCCTATCCTCTATCCTATCCTATCCTCTATCCTATCCTATCCTCTATCCTATCCTATCCACTATCCTATCCTATCCTCTATCCAATGCTATCATCTATCCTATCCTATCCTCTATCCTATCCTATCCTCTATCCTATCCTATCCTCTATCCTATCCTATCCTCTATCCTACCCTATCCTCTATCCTATCCTATCCTCTATCCTATACTATCCTCTATCCTATGCTATCCTCTATCCTATCCTATCCTCTATCCTATCCTATCCCCTATCCTATCCTATCATCTATCCTATCCTATCCTCTATCCTATCCTATCCTCTATCCTATCCTATCCTCTATCCTATCCTATCCTCTATCCTACCCTATCCTCTATCCTATCCTATCCTCTATCCTATACTATCCTCTATCCTATGCTATCCTCTATCCTATCCTATCCTCTATCCTATCCTATCCCCTATCCTATCCTATCCTCTATCCTATCCAAACCTTTATCCTATCCTATCCTCTATCCCATCCTATCCTCTATCCTATCCTATCCTCTATCCTATCCTATCCTCTATCCTATGCTATCCTCTATCCTATCCTATCCTCTATCCTATCCTATCCTCTATCCTATCCTATCCTCTATTCTATCCTATCCACTATCCTATCCTATCCTCTATCCTATCCTATCCTCTATCCTATCCTATCCTCTATCCTATCCTATCCTATCCTCTATCCTATCCTATCCTCTATCCTATCCTATCCTCTATCCTATCCTATCCTATATCCTATCCTATCCTCTATCCTATCCTATCGTCTATCCTATCCTATGCTCTATCCTATCCTATCCTCTATCCTATCCTATCCTCTATCCTATCCTATCCTCTATCCTATCCTATCCTCTATCCTGTCCTATCCTCTATCCTATCCTATCCTCTATCCTATGCTATCCTCTATCCTATCCTATCCTCTATCCTATCCTATCCTCTATCCTATCCTATCCTCTATCCTATCCTATCCACTATCCTATCCTATCCTCTATCCTATCCTATCCTCTATCCTATCCTATCCTATCCTCTATCCTATCCTATCCTCTATCCTATCCTATCCTCTATCCTATCCTATCCTATATCCTATCCTATCCTCTATCCTATCCTATCCTCTATCCTATCATATCCTCTATCCTATCCTATCCTCTATCCTATCCTATCCACTATCCTATCCTATCCCCTATCCTATCCTATCCTCTATCCCATTCTAGCCTCTAACCTATCCTATCCTCTATCGTCTCCTGTCCTCTATACTATCCAATCCCCTATCCTATCCAATCCCCGATCCTATCCTCTATCCTACCCTTTCCGCTATGCTATCCTATCCTCTATAATATCGTACCCTCTGTCCTATCCTTCCCCTATCCTATCCTATCCTCTATCCCATCCTGTCCTCTATCCTATAATATCATCTATCCTATCCTATTCTCTATCCTATCCTATCCTATCCTCTACCGTATCCTATCCTCTAACTTATCCTATCCTCTATCCTATCTTATCCTCTGTCCTATTCTACACTCTATCCTATCCTTTCCGCCATCCTATCCTATCCTGTCCTCTATCGAATCCTATCCTCGATCCTATCCAATCCCCTATCCTATCCTCTATCCGATCCTATCCTCTATCCTATCCTATCCTCTATCCTATCCTATCCTCTATCCTATCCTATCCACTATCCTATCCTATCCTCTATCCTATCCTATCCTCTATCCTATCCTATCCTCTATCCTATCCTATCCTATCCTCTATCCTATCCTATCCTCTATCCTATCCTATCCTCTATCCTATCCTATCCTATATCCTATCCTATCCTCTATCCTATCCTATCGTCTATCCTATCCTATGCTCTATCCTATCCTATCCTCTATCCTATCCTATCCTCTATCCTATCCTATCCTCAATCCTATCCTATCCTCTATCCTATCCTATCCTCTATCCTATAATATCATCTATCCTATCCTATTCTCTATCCTATCCTATCCTATCCTCTACCGTATCCTATCCTGTATCCGATCCAATCCCCTATCGTCTGCTCTATCCTTTCCTATTCTCTATCCTATCCTCTATCCTATCGTATCCTCTATCCTATCGTATCCTCTATCCTCTATCCTATCCTATCCTCTATCCTATTCTATCCTCTATCCTATCCTATCCTCTATCCTATCCTATCCTCTATCCTATCCTATCCTCTATCCTATCCTATCCTCTATCCTATCCTATCCTCTATCCTATCCTATCCTCTATCCTATCCTATCCTCTATCCTATCCTATCCTCTATCCTATCCTATCCTCTATCCTATCCTATCCTATCCTCTATCCTATGCTATCCTCTATCCTATCCTATCCTCTATCCTATCCTATCCTCTATCCTATCCTATCCTCTATCATATCCTATCGTCTATCCCATCCTGTCCTCTATCCTATAATATCATCTATCCTATCCTATCCTCTATCCTATCCTATCCTCTATCCTATCCTATCCTCTATCCTATCCTATCCTATCCTCTATCCTATCCTATCCTCTATCCTATCCTATCCTCTATCCTATCCTATCCTATATCCTATCCTATCCTCTATCCTATCCTATCGTCTATCCTATCCTATGCTCTATCCTATCCTATCCTCTATCCTATCCTATCCTCTATCCTATCCTATCCTCTATCCTATCCTATCCTCTATCCTATAATATCATCTATCCTATCCTATTCTCTATCCTATCCTATCCTATCCTCTACCGTATCCTATCCTGTATCCGATCCAATCCCCTATCGTCTGCTCTATCCTTTCCTATTCTCTATCCTATCCTCTATCCTATCGTATCCTCTATCCTATCGTATCCTCTATCCTCTATCCTATCCTATCCTCTATCCTATTCTATCCTCTATCCTATCCTATCCTCTATCCTATCCTATCCTCTATCCTATCCTATCCTCTATCCTATCCTATCCTCTATCCTATCCTATCCTATCCTCTATCCTATGCTATCCTCTATCCTATCCTATCCTCTATCCTATCCTATCCTCTATCATATCCTATCGTCTATCCCATCCTGTCCTCTATCCTATAATATCATCTATCCTATCCTATTCTCTATCCTATCCTATCCTATCCTCTATCCTATCCTATTATCTATCCTATCCTATCCTATCCTATCCTCTATCCTATCCTATTATCTATCCTATCCTATCCTATCCTCTACCGTATCCTATCCTGTATCCGATCAAATCCCCTATCGTATCCTCTATCCTATCCTATTCTCTATCCTATCCTATATCCTATCGTATCCTCTATCCTATCTTATCCTCTGTCCTATTCTACACTCTATCCTATCCTTTCCGCCATCCTATCCTATCCTGTCCTCTATCGAATCCTATCCTCTATCCTCTCCAATCCCCAATCCTATTCTCTATCCGATCCTATCCTCTATCCTATCCTATCCTCTATAATATAGTTTCCTCTGTCCTATAATGTCCTCTATCCTATAATATCATCTATCCTATCCTATTCTCTATCCTATCCTATCCTATCCTCTATCGTATCCTATCCTCTATCCTATCCTATCCTCTATCCTATCCAATCCTCTATCCTATCCTCTATCCTATCCTATCCTCTAACTTATCCTATCCTCTATCCTATCTTATCCTCTGTCCTATTCTACACTCTATCCTATCCTTTCCGCCATCCTATCCTATCCTGTCCTCTATCGAATCCTATCCTGTATCCTATCCAATCCCCTATCCTATCCTCTATCCGATCCTATCCTCTATCCTATCCTATCCTCTATAATATCGTTTAATCTGTCCTATAATGTCCTCTATCCTATAATATCATCTATCCTATCCTATTCTCTATCCTATCCTATCCTATCCTCTATCGTATCCTATCCTCTATCCTATCCAATCCTATATCCTATTCTCTATCCTATCCTATCCTCTATCGTATCCTATCCCCTATCCTATCCTATCCTCTATCCCATTCTATCCTCTATCCTATCCTATCCTCTATCGTCTCCTGCCCTCTATACTATCCAATCCCCTATCCTATCCAATCCCCGATCCTATCCTCTATCCTACCCTTTCCGCTATGCTATCCTATCCTCTATAATATCGTACCCTCTGTCCTATCCTTCCTCTATCCTAACCTATCCTCTATCCCATCCTGTCCTCTATCCTATAATATCATCTATCCTATCCTATTCTCTATCCTATCCTATCCTCTATCCCATTCTAGCCTCTAACCTATCCTATCCTCTATCGTCTCCTGTCCTCTATACTATCCAATCCCCTATCCTATCCAATCCCCGATCCTATCCTCTATCCTACCCTTTCCGCTATGCTATCCTATCCTCTATAATATCGTACCCTCTGTCCTATCCTTCCCCTATCCTATCCTATCCTCTATCCCATCCTGTCCTCTATCCTATAATATCATCTATCCTATCCTATTCTCTATCCTATCCTATCCTATCCTCTACCGTATCCTATCCTCTAACTTATCCTATCCTCTATCCTATCTTATCCTCTGTCCTATTCTACACTCTATCCTATCCTTTCCGCCATCCTATCCTATCCTGTCCTCTATCGAATCCTATCCTCGATCCTATCCAATCCCCTATCCTATCCTCTATCCGATCCTATCCTCTATCCTATCCTATCCTCTATCCTATCCTATCCTCTATCCTATCCTATCCACTATCCTATCCTATCCTCTATCCTATCCTATCCTCTATCCTATCCTATCCTCTATCCTATCCTATCCTATCCTCTATCCTATCCTATCCTCTATCCTATCCTATCCTCTATCCTATCCTATCCTATATCCTATCCTATCCTCTATCCTATCCTATCGTCTATCCTATCCTATGCTCTATCCTATCCTATCCTCTATCCTATCCTATCCTCTATCCTATCCTATCCTCTATCCTATCCTATCCTCTATCCTATCCTATCCTCTATCCTATCCTATCCTCTATCCCATCCTGTCCTCTATCCTATAATATCATCTATCCTATCCTATTCTCTATCCTATCCTATCCTATCCTCTATCGTATCCTATCCTCTATCCTATCCAATCCTATATCCTATTCTCTATCCTATCCTATCCTCTATCGTATCCTATCCCCTATCCTATCCTATCCTCTATCCTATTCTATCCTCTATCCTATCCTATCCTCTATCTTCTCCTGTCCTCTATACTATCCAATCCCCTATCCTATCCAATCCCCTATCCTATCCTCTATCCTATCCTATCCTCTATCCTATCCTATCCTCTATCCTATCCTATCCTCTATCCTATCCTATCCTCTATCCTATCCTATCCTCTATCCTATCCTATCCACTATCCTATCCTATCCTCTATCCTATGCTATCATCTATCCTATCCTATCCTCTATCCTATCCTATCCTCTATCCTATCCTATCCTCTATCCTATCCTATCCTCTATCCTATCCTATCCTCTATCCTATTCTATCCTCTATCCTATCCTATCATCTATCCTATCCTATCCTCTATCCTATCCTATCCTCTATCCTATCCTATCCTCTATCCTATCCTATCCTCTATCCTATCCTATCCTATCCTCTATCCTATGCTATCCTCTATCCTATCCTATCCTCTATCCTATCCTATCCTCTATCCTATCCTATCCTCTATCATATCCTATCGTCTATCCCATCCTGTCCTCTATCCTATAATATCATCTATCCTATCCTATTCTTTATCCTATCCTATCCTATCCTCTATCCTATCCTATTATCTATCCTATCCTATCCTATCCTCTACCGTATCCTATCCTGTATCCGATCAAATCCCCTATCGTATCCTCTATCCTATCCTATTCTCTATCCTATCCTATATCCTATCGTATCCTCTATCCTATCTTATCCTCTGTCCTATTCTACACTCTATCCTATCCTTTCCGCCATCCTATCCTATCCTGTCCTCTATCGAATCCTATCCTCTATCCTCTCCTATCCCCTATCCTATCCTCTATCCGATCCTATCCTCTATCCTATCGTATCCTCTATAATATATTTTCCTCTGTCCTATAATGTCCTCTATCCTATAATATCATCTATCCTATCCTATTCTCTATCCTATCCTATCCTATCCTCTATCGTATCCTATCCTCTATCCTATCCTATCCTCTATCCTATCCAATCCTCTACCCTATCCTCTATCCTATCCTATCCTCTAACTTATCCTATCCTCTATCCTATCGTATCCTCTATAATATATTTTCCTCTGTCCTATAATGTCCTCTATCCTATAATATCATCTATCCTATCCTATTCTCTATCCTATCCTATCCTATCCTCTATCGTATCCTATCCTCTATCCTATCCAATCCTATATCCTATTCTCTATCCTATCCTATCCTCTATCGTCTCCTGTCCTCTATACTATCCAATCCCCTATCCTATCCAATCCCCGATCCTATCCTCTATCCTACCCTTTCCGCTATGCTATCCTATCCTCTATAATATCGTACCCTCTGTCCTATCCTTCCTCTATCCTATCCTATCCTCTATCCCATCCTGTCCTCTATCCTATAATATCATCTATCCTATCCTATTCTCTATCCTATCCTATCCTATCCTCTACCGTATCCTATCCTCTAACTTATCCTATCCTCTATCCTATCTTATCCTCTGTCCTATTCTACACTCTATCCTATCCTTTCCGCCATCCTATCCTATCCTGTCCTCTATCGAATCCTATCCTCTATCCTATCCAATCCCCTATCCTATCCTCTAACCGATCCTATCCTCTATCCTATCCTATCCTCTATAATATCGTTTCCTCTGTCCTATAATGTCCTCTATCCTATAATATCATCTATCCTATCCTATTCTCTATCCTATCCTATCCTATCCTCTATCGTATCCTATCCTCTATCCTATCCAATCCTATATCCTATTCTCTACCCTATCCTATCCTCTATCGTATCCTGTCCCCTATCCTATCCTATCCTCTATCCTATTCTATCCTCTATCCTATCGTATCCTCTATCGTCTCCTGTCCTCTATACTATCCAATCCCCTATCCTATCCAATCCCCGATCCTATCCTCTATCCTACCCTTTCCGCTATGCTATCCTATCCTCTATAATATCGTATCCTCTGTCCTATCCTATCCTATCCTCTATCCTATGCTATCCTCTATCCTATCCTATCCTCTATCCTATCCTATCCTCTATCCTATCCTATCCTCTATCCTATCCTATCCTCTATCCCATCCTGTCCTCTATCCTATAATATCATCTATCCTATCCTATTCTCTATCCTATCCTATCCTATCCTCTACCGTATCCTATCCTGTATCCGATCCAATCCCCTATCGTCTGCTCTATCCTTTCCTATTCTCTATCCTATCCTCTATCCTATCGTATCCTCTATCCTATCGTATCCTCTATCCTCTATCCTATCCTATCCTCTATCCTATTCTATCCTCTATCCTATCCTATCCTCTATCCTATCCTATCCTCTATCCTATCCTATCCTCTATCCTATCCTATCCTCTATCCTATCCTATCCTATCCTCTATCCTATGCTATCCTCTATCCTATCCTATCCTCTATCCTATCCTATCCTCTATCATATCCTATCGTCTATCCCATCCTGTCCTCTATCCTATAATATCATCTATCCTATCCTATTCTCTATCCTATCCTATCCTATCCTCTATCCTATCCTATTATCTATCCTATCCTATCCTATCCTATCCTCTATCCTATCCTATTATCTATCCTATCCTATCCTATCCTCTACCGTATCCTATCCTGTATCCGATCAAATCCCCTATCGTATCCTCTATCCTATCCTATTCTCTATCCTATCCTATATCCTATCGTATCCTCTATCCTATCTTATCCTCTGTCCTATTCTACACTCTATCCTATCCTTTCCGCCATCCTATCCTATCCTGTCCTCTATCGAATCCTATCCTCTATCCTCTCCAATCCCCAATCCTATCCTCTATCCGATCCTATCCTCTATCCTATCCTATCCTCTATAATATAGTTTCCTCTGTCCTATAATGTCCTCTATCCTATAATATCATCTATCCTATCCTATTCTCTATCCTATCCTATCCTATCCTCTATCGTATCCTATCCTCTATCCTATCCTATCCTCTATCCTATCCAATCCTCTATCCTATCCTCTATCCTATCCTATCCTCTAACTTATCCTATCCTCTATCCTATCTTATCCTCTGTCCTATTCTACACTCTATCCTATCCTTTCCGCCATCCTATCCTATCCTGTCCTCTATCGAATCCTATCCTGTATCCTATCCAATCCCCTATCCTATCCTCTATCCGATCCTATCCTCTATCCTATCCTATCCTCTATAATATCGTTTAATCTGTCCTATAATGTCCTCTATCCTATAATATCATCTATCCTATCCTATTCTCTATCCTATCCTATCCTATCCTCTATCGTATCCTATCCTCTATCCTATCCAATCCTATATCCTATTCTCTATCCTATCCTATCCTCTATCGTATCCTATCCCCTATCCTATCCTATCCTCTATCCCATTCTATCCTCTATCCTATCCTATCCTCTATCGTCTCCTGTCCTCTATACTATCCAATCCCCTATCCTATCCAATCCCCGATCCTATCCTCTATCCTACCCTTTCCGCTATGCTATCCTATCCTCTATAATATCGTATCCTCTGTCCTATCCTATCCTATACTCTATCCTATCCTATCCTCTATCCTATCCTATCCTCTATCCTATCCTATCCTCTATCCTATCCTATCCTATCCTATCCTCTACCGTATCCTATCCTGTATCCGATCCAATCCCCTATCGTCTCCTCTATCCTTTCCTATTCTCTATCCTATCCTCTATCCTATCGTATCCTCTATCCTCTATCCTATCATATCCTCTATCCTATTATATCCTCTATCCTATCCTATCCTCTATCCTATCCTATCCTCTATCCTATTCTATCCTCTATCCTATCCTATCCTCTATCGTCTCCTGTCCTCTATACTATCCAATCCCCTATCCTATCCAATCCCCTATCCTATCCTCTATCCTACCCTTTCCGCTATGCTATCCTATCCTCTATAATATCGTATCCTCTGTCCTATCCGTCCTCTATCCTACAATATCATCTATCCTATCCTATCCTCTATCCTATCCTATCCTATCCTCTACCCTATCCTATCCTCTATCCTATCCTATCCTCTATCCTATCCTATCCTCTATCCTATCCTTTCCTCTATCTTATCATATCCTCTATCCTATCCTATCCTCTATCCTATCCCATTCTCTATCCTATCCTATCCTCTTTCCTATCCTATCCTCTATCCTATCCAATCCTATATCGTATCCTCTATCCTATCCTATCCTCTATCCTATCCTATCCTCTATCCTATCCTATCCTCTATCCTATCCAAACCTTTATCCTATCCTATCGTCTATCCTATCCTATCCCCTATCCTATCCTATCCTCTATCCTATCCTATCCTCTATCCTATCCTATCCTCTATCCTATCCTATCCTCTATCCTATGCTATCCTCTATCCTATCCTATCCTCTAACCTATCCTATCATCTATCCTATCCTATCCTCTATCCCATCCTGTCCTCTATCCTATAATATCATCTATCCTATCCTATTCTCTATCCTATCCTCTATCCTATCCTCTATCCTATCCTATCCTCTATCCGATCCTATCCTCTATCCTATCCTATCCTCTATAATATCGTTTCCTCTGTCCTATAATGTCCTCTATCCTATAATATCATCTATCCTATCCTATTCTCTATCCTATCCTATCCTCTATCCTATCCTATCCTCTATCCTATCCTATCCTCTATCCTATCCTATCCTCTATCATATCCTATTGTCTAACCCATCCTGTCTTCTATCCTATAATATCATCTATGCTATCCTATTCTCTATCCTATCCTATCCTATCCTCTATCCTATCCTATTCTCTATCCTATCCTATCCTATCCTCTACCGTATCCTATCCTGTATCCGATCCAATCCCCTATCGTATCCTCTATCCTATCCTATTCTCTATCCTATCCTATATCCTATCGTATCCTCTATCCTATCTTATCCTCTGTCCTATTCTACACTCTATCCTATCCTTTCCGCCATCCTATCCTATCCTGTCCTCTATCGAATCCTATCCTCTATCCTATCCAATCCCCTATCCTATCCTCTATCCGATCCTATCCTCTATCCTATCCTATCCTCTATAATATCGTTTCCTCTGTCCTATAATGTCCTCTATCCTATAATATCATCTATCCTATCCTATTCTCTATCCTATCCTATCCTATCCTCTATCGTATCCTATCCTCTATCCTATCCAATCCTATATCCTATTCTCTATCCTATCCTATCCTCTATCGTATCCTATCCCCTATCCTATCCTATCCTCTATCCTATTCTATCCTCTATCCTATCCTATCCTCTATCGTCTCCTGTCCTCTATACTATCCAATCCCCTATCCTATCCAATCCCCGATCCTATCCTCTATCCTACCCTTTCCGCTATGCTATCCTATCCTCTATAATATCGTATCCTCTGTCCTATCCTATCCTATACTCTATCCTATCCTATCCTCTATCCTATCCTATCCTCTATCCTATCCTATCCTCTATCCTATCCTATCCTATCCTATCCTCTACCGTATCCTATCCTGTATCCGATCCAATCCCCTATCGTCTCCTCTATCCTTTCCTATTCTCTATCCTATCCTCTATCCTATCGTATCCTCTATCCTCTATCCTATCCTATCCTCTATCCTATTATATCCTCTATCCTATCCTATCCTCTATCCTATCCTATCCTCTATCCTATTCTATCCTCTATCCTATCCTATCCTCTATCGTCTCCTGTCCTCTATACTATCCAATCCCCTATCCTATCCAATCCCCTATCCTATCCTCTATCCTACCCTTTCCGCTATGCTATCCTATCCTCTATAATATCGTATCCTCTGTCCTATCCGTCCTCTATCCTACAATATCATCTATCCTATCCTATCCTCTATCCTATCCTATCCTATCCTCTACCCTATCCTATCCTCTATCCTATCCTATCCTCTATCCTATCCTATCCTCTATCCTATCCTTTCCTCTATCTTATCATATCCTCTATCCTATCCTATCCTCTATCCTATCCCATTCTCTATCCTATCCTATCCTCTTTCCTATCCTATCCTCTATCCTATCCAATCCTATATCGTATCCTCTATCCTATCCTATCCTCTATCCTATCCTATCCTCTATCCTATCCTATCCTCTATCCTATCCAAACCTTTATCCTATCCTATCGTCTATCCTATCCTATCCCCTATCCTATCCTATCCTCTATCCTATCCTATCCTCTATCCTATCCTATCCTCTATCCTATCCTATCCTCTATCCTATGCTATCCTCTATCCTATCCTATCCTCTAACCTATCCTATCCTCTATCCTATCCTATCCTCTATCCCATCCTGTCCTCTATCCTATAATATCATCTATCCTATCCTATTCTCTATCCTATCCTATCCTATCCTCTACCGTATCCTATCCTGTATCCGATCCAATCCCCTATCGTATCCTCTATCCTATCCAATCCTCTATCCTATCCTCTATCCTATCCTATCCTCTAACTTATCCTATCCTCTATCCTATCTTATCGTCTATCCTATTCTATACTCTATCCTATCCTTTCCGCCATCCTATCCTATCCTGTCCTCTATCGAATCCTATCCTCTATCCTATCCTCTATCCTATCCTATCCTCTATCCGATCCTATCCTCTATCCTATCCTATCCTCTATAATATCGTTTCCTCTGTCCTATAATGTCCTCTATCCTATAATATCATCTATCCTATCCTATTCTCTATCCTATCCTATCCTATCCTCTATCGTATCCTATCCTCTATCCTATCCAATCCTATATCCTATTCTCTATCCTATCCTATCCTCTATCGTATCCTATCCCCTATCCTATCCTATCCTCTATCCTATTCTATCCTCTATCCTATCCTATCCTCTATCGTCTCCTGTCCTCTATACTATCCAATCCCCTGTCCTATCCAATCCCCTATCCTATCCTCTATCCTACCCTTTCCGCTATGCTATCCTATCCTCTATCCTATCCAATCCTATATCGTATCCTCTATCCTATCATATCCTCTATCCTATTCTATCCTTCTCTATTATCCTATCCTCTATCCTATCCTATTCTCTATCCTATCCTATCCTCTATCCTATCCTATCCTCTATCCTATTCTATCCTTCTCTCCTATCCTATCCTCTATCCTATCCTATCCTCTATCCTATCGTATCCTCTATCCTATCCAATCCTCTATCCTATCCTCTATCCTATCCTATCCTCTAACTTATCCTATCCTCTATCCTATCCTATCCTCTATCCTATCATATCCTCTATCCTATCCCATTCTCTATCCTATCCTATCCTCTTTACTATCCTATTGTCTATCCTATCCTATCCTTTATCCTATCCTATCCTCTCACCAATCATATCCTCAATCCTATCCTATCCTCTATCCTATCCTATCCTCTATCCTATCCTATCCTCTATCCTATCCTATCCTCTATCCTATCCTATCCTCTAACCTATCCTATCCTCTATCCTATCCTCTATCCTATCCTATCCTCTATCCTATTCTATCCTTCTCTATTATCCTATCCTCTATCCTATCCTATCCTCTATCCTATTCTATCCTTCTCTATTATCCTATCCTCTATCCTATCCTATCCTCTATCCTATCCTATCCTCTATCCTATCCTATCCTCTATCCTATTCTATCCTTCTCTCCTATCCTATCCTCTATCCTATCCTATCCTCTATCCTATCGTATCCTCTATCCTATCCAATCCTCTATCCTATCCTCTATCCTATCCTATCCTCTAACTTATCCTATCCTCTATCCTATCCTATCCTCTATCCTATCATATCCTCTATCCTATCCTATCCTCTATCCTATCCTATCCTCTATCGTCTCCTGTCCTATACTCTATCCTATCCTATCCTCTATCCTATCCTATCCTCTATCCTATCCTATCCTCTATCCTATCCTATCCTCTATCCTATCCTATCCTCTATCCTATCCTATCCTCTATCCTATCCTATCCTCTATCCTATCCTATCCTCTATCCTATCCTATCCTCTATCCTATCCTATCCTCTATCCTATCCTATGCTCTATCCGATCCTATCCTCTATCCTATCCTATCCTCTATCTTATCCTATCCTCTATCCTATCCTATCCTCTATCCTATCCCATTCTCTATCCTATTCTATCCTCTTTCCTATCCTATCCTCTATCCTATCCAATCCTATATCGTATCCTCTATCCTATCATATCTTCTATCCTATCCTATCCTCTATCCTATCCTATCCTCTATCCTATCCTATCCTCTATTCTATCCTATCCTATATCCTCTCCTATCCTCTATCCTATGCTATCCTCTATCCTATCCTATCCTCTATCCTATCCTATCCTCTATCCTATCCTATCCTCTATCCTATCCTATCCTCTATCCTATGCTATCCTCTATCCTATCCTATCCTCTATCCTATCCTATCCTCTATCCTATCCTATCCTCTATTCTATCCTATCCTCTATCCTATCCTATCCTCTATCCTATCCTATCCTCTATCCTATCCTATCCTCTATCCTATGCTATCCTCTATCCTATCCTATCCTCTATCCTATCCTATCCTCTATCCTATCCTATCCTCTATCCTATCCTATCCTCTATCCTATCCTATCCTCTATCCTATCCTATCCTCTATCCTATGCTATCCTCTATCCTATCCTATCCTCTATCCTATCCTATCCTCTATCCTATGATATCCTCTATCCTATCCTATCCTCTATCCTATCCTATCCTCTATCCTAACCTATCCTCTATCCTATCCTATCCTCTATCCTATGATATCCTCTATCCTATCCTATCCTCTATCCTATCCTATCCTCTATCCTATGATATCCTCTATCCTATCCTATCCTCTATCGTATCCTATCCTCTATCCTATCCTATCCTCTATTCTATCCTATCCTCTATCCTATCCTATCCTCTATCCTATCCTATCGTCTATCCTATCCTATGCTCTATCCTATCCTATCCTCTATCCTATCCTATCCTCTATCCTATCCTATCCTCTATCCTATCCTATCCTCTATCTTCTCCTATCCTCTATCCTATCCTATCCTCTATTATATCACATTCTCTATCCTGTCCTATCCTCTTTCCTATCCTATCCTCTATCCTATCCAACCCTATATCGTATCCTCTATCCTATCCTATCCTCTATCCTATCCAAACCTTTATCCTATCCTATCCTCTATCCTATCCTATCCCCTATCCTATCCTATCCTCTATCCTACCCTATCCTCTATCCAATCCTATCCTCTATCCTATACTATCCTCTATCCTATGCTATCCTCTATCCTATCCTATCCTCTATCCTATCCTATCCTCTATCCTATCCTATCCTCTATCCTATCCTATCCCCTATAGTCTGCTCTATCCTATCCTATCCACTATCCTATCCTATCCTCTATCCTCTATCCTATCCTCTATCCTAT
The DNA here is from genome assembly GCF_050948215.1 of Halictus rubicundus. NCBI lineage: Eukaryota > Metazoa > Arthropoda > Insecta > Hymenoptera > Halictidae > Halictus > Halictus rubicundus. The sequence goes on along the minus strand of NW_027488742.1, from coordinate 150,490 downwards.
CCTATCCTATCCTCTATCCTATCCTATCCTCTATCCTATCCTATCGTCTATCCTATCCTATCCTCTATCCTATCCTATCCTCTATCCTATCCTATCCTCTATCCTATCCTATCCTCTATCCTATCCTATCCTCTATCCTATCCTATCCTCTATCCTATCCTATCCTCTATCCTATCCTATCCTATCCTATCCTCTATCCTATCCTATCCGCTATCCTATCCTATCCTCTATCCTATCCTATCCTCTATCCTATCCCATTCTCTATCCTATCCTATCCTCTTTCCTATCCTATTGTCTATCCTATCCTATCCTTTATCCTATCCTATCCTCTCACCAATCCTATCCTCAATCCTATCCTATCCTCTATCCTATCCTATCCTCTATCCTATCCTATCCTCTATCCTATCCTATCCTCTAACCTATCCTATCCTCTATCCTATCCTCTATCCTATCCTATCCTCTATCCTATTCTATCCTTCTCTATCCTATCCTATCCTCTATCCTATCCTATCCTCTATCCTATCCTATCCTCTATCCTATTCTATCCTTCTCTCCTATCCTATCCTCTATCCTATCCTATCCTCTATCCTATCGTATCCTCTATCCTATCCAATCCTCTATCCTATCCTCTATCCTATCCTATCCTCTATCCTATCCTATGCTCTATCCTATCCTATCCTCTATCCCATCCTGTCCTCTATCCTATAATATCATCTATCCTATCCTATTCTCTATCCTATCCTATCCTATCCTATCCTCTACCGTAACCTATCCTGTATCCGATCCAATCCCCTATCGTCTCCTCTATCCTATCCTATTCTCTATCCTATCCTCTATCCTATCGTATCCTCTATCCTATCCAATCCTCTATCCTATCCTGTCCTCTATCCTATAATATCATCTATCCTATCCTATTCTCTATTCTATCCTATCCTATCCTCTACCGTATCCTATCCTGTATCCGATCCAATCCCCTATCGTCTCCTCTATCCTATCCTATTCTCTATCCTATCCTCTATCCTATCCTATCCTCTATCCTATCCTATCCTCTATCCTATCCTATCCTCTAACCTATCCTATCCTCTATCCTATCCTCTATCCTATCCTATTCTCTATCCTATTCTATCCTTCTCTATTATCCTATCCTCTATCCTATCCTATCCTCTATCCTATCCTATCCTGTATCCTATTCTATCCTTCTCTCCTATCCTATCCTCTATCCTATCCTATCCTCTATCCTATCCTATTCTCTATCCTATCCTATCCTATCCTCTACCGTATCCTATCCTGTATCCGATCCAATCCCCTATCGTATCCTCTATCCTATCCTATTCTCTATCCTATCCTATATCCTATCGTATCCTCTATCCTATCTTATCCTCTGTCCTATTCTACACTCTATCCTATCCTTTCCGCCATCCTATCCTATCCTGTCCTCTATCGAATCCTATCCTCTATCCTATCCAATCCCCTATCCTATCCTCTATCCGATCCTATCCTCTATCCTATCCTATCCTCTATAATATCGTTTCCTCTGTCCTATAATGTCCTCTATCCTATAATATCATCTATCCTATCCTATTCTCTATCCTATCCTATCCTATCCTCTATCGTATCCTATCCTCTATCCTATCCAATCCTATATCCTATTCTCTATCCTATCCTATCCTCTATCGTATCCTATCCCCTATCCTATCCTATCCTCTATCCTATTCTATCCTCTATCCTATCCTATCCACTATTGTCTCCTGTCCTCTATACTATCCAATCCCCTATCCTATCCAATCCCCGATCCTATCCTCTATCCTACCCTTTCCGCTATGCTATCCTATCCTGTATAATATCGTATCCTCTGTCCTATCCTATCCTATCCTCTATCCTAGCCTATCCTCTATCCTATCCTATCCTCTATCCTATCCTATCCTCTATCCTATCCTATCCTCTATCCTATCCTATCCTCTATCCTATGCTATCCTCTATCCTTTCCTATCCTCTATCCTATCCTATCCTCTATCCTATCCTATCCTCTATCCCATCCTGTCCTCTATCCTATAATATCATCTATCCTATCCTATTCTCTATCCTATCCTATCCTATCCTCTACCGTATCCTATCCTGTATCCGATCCAATCCCCTATCGTCTCCTCTATCCTTTCCTATTCTCTATCCTATCCTCTATCCTATCGTATCCTCTATCCTCTATCCTATCCTATCCTCTATCCTATCCTATCCTCTATCCTATCCTATCCTCTATCCTATCCTATCCTCTATCCTATCCTATCCTCTATCCTATCCTATCCTCTATCCTATCCTATCCTCTATCCTATCCTATCCTCTATCCTATCCTATCCTCTATCCTATCCTATCCTCTATCCTATCCTATCCTCTATCCTATCCTATCCTCTATCCTATCCTATCCTCTATCCTATCCTATCCTCTATCCTATCCTATCCTCTATCCTATCCTATCCTCTATCCTATCCTATCCTCTATCCTATCCTATCCTCTATCCTATCCTATCCTCTATCCTATCCTATCCTCTATCCTATCCTATCCTCTATCCTATCCTATCCTCTATCCTATCCTATCCTCTATCCTATCCTATCCTCTATCCTATCCTATCCTCTATCCTATCCTATCCTCTATCCTATCCTATCCTCTATCCTATCCTATCCTATCCTCTATCCTATGCTATCCTCTATCCTATCCTATCCTCTATCCTATCCTATCCTCTATCATATCCTATTGTCTATCACATCCTGTCTTCTATCCTATAATATCATCTATGCTATCCTATTCTCTATCCTATCCTATCCTATCCTCTATCCTATCCTATTCTCTATCCTATCCTATCCTATCCTCTACCGTATCCTATCCTGTATCCGATCCAATCCCCTATCGTATCCTCTATCCTATCCTATTCTCTATCCTATCCTATATCCTATCGTATCCTCTATCCTATCTTATCCTCTGTCCTATTCTACACTCTATCCTATCCTTTCCGTCATCCTATCCTATCCTGTCCTCTATCGAATCCTATCCTCTATCCTATCCAATCCCCTATCCTATCCTCTATCCGATCCTATCCTCTATCCTATCCTATCCTCTATAATATCGTTTCCTCTGTCCTATAATGTCCTCTATCCTATAATATCATCTATCCTATCCTATTCTCTATCCTATCCTATCCTATCCTCTACCGTATCCTATCCTGTATCCGATCCAATCCCCTATCGTATCCTCTATCCTATCCTATTCTCTATCCTATCCTATATCCTATCGTATCCTCTATCCTATCTTATCCTCTGTCCTATTCTACACTCTATCCTATCCTTTCCGTCATCCTATCCTATCCTGTCCTCTATCGAATCCTATCCTCTATCCTATCCAATCCCCTATCCTATCCTCTATCCGATCCTATCCTCTATCCTATCCTATCCTCTATCCTATCCTATCCTCTATCCTATCCTATCCTCTATCCTATCCTATCCTGTATCCTATCCTATCCTCTATCCTATTCTATCCTCTATCCTATCCTATCCTCTATCGTCTCCTGTCCTCTATACTATCCAATCCCCTATCCTATCCAATCCCCGATCCTATCCTCTATCCTACCCTTTCCGCTATGCTATCCTATCCTCTATAATATCGTATCCTCTGTCCTATCCTATCCTATACTCTATCCTATCCTATCCTCTATCCTATCCTATCCTCTATCCTATCCTATCCTCTATCCTATCCTATCCTCTATCCTATCCTATCCTATCCTATCCTCTACCGTATCCTATCCTGTATCCGATCCAATCCCCTATCGTCTCCTCTATCCTTTCCTATTCTCTATCCTATCCTCTATCCTATCGTATCCTCTATCCTCTATCCTATCCTATCCTCTATCCTATTATATCCTCTATCCTATCCTATCCTCTATCCTATCCTATCCTCTATCCTATCCTATCCTCTATCCTATTCTATCCTCTAACCTATCCTATCCTCTATCGTCTCCTGTCCTCTATACTATCCAATCCCCTATCCTATCCAATCCCCTATCCTATCCTCTATCCTACCCTTTCCGCTATGCTATCCTATCCTCTATAATATCGTATCCTCTGTCCTATCCGTCCTCTATCCTACAATATCATCTATCCTATCCTATCCTCTATCCTATCCTATCCTATCCTCTACCCTATCCTATCCTCTATCCTATCCTATCCTCTATCCTATCCTATCCTCTATCCTATCCTTTCCTCTATCTTATCATATCCTCTATCCTATCCTATCCTCTATCCTATCCCATTCTCTATCCTATCCTATCCTCTTTCCTATCCTATCCTCTATCCTATCCAATCCTATATCGTATCCTCTATCCTATCCTATCCTCTATCCTATCCTATCCTCTATCCTATCCTATCCTCTATCCTATCCAAACCTTTATCCTATCCTATCGTCTATCCTATCCTATCCCCTATCCTATCCTATCCTCTATCCTATCCTATCCTCTATCCTATCCTATCCTCTATCCTATCCTATCCTCTATCCTATGCTATCCTCTATCCTATCCTATCCTCTAACCTATCCTATCCTCTATCCTATCCTATCCTCTATCCCATCCTGTCCTCTATCCTATAATATCATCTATCCTATCCTATTCTCTATCCTATCCTATCCTATCCTCTACCGTATCCTATCCGGTATCCGATCCAATCCCCTATCGTATCCTCTATCCTAACCAATCCTCTATCCTATCCTCTATCCTATCCTATCCTCTAACTTATCCTATCCTCTATCCTATCTTATCCTCTATCCTATTCTATACTCTATCCTATCCTTTCCGCCATCCTATCCTATCCTGTCCTCTATCGAATCCTATCCTCTATCCTATCCTCTATCCTATCCTATCCTCTATCCGATCCTATCCTCTATCCTATCCTATCCTCTATAATATCGTTTCCTCTGTCCTATAATGTCCTCTATCCTATAATATCATCTATCCTATCCTATTCTCTATCCTATCCTATCCTATCCTCTATCGTATCCTATCCTATATCGTATCCTCTATCCTATCATATCCTCTATCCTATTCTATCCTTCTCTATTATCCTATCCTCTATCCTATCCTATCCTCTATCCTATCCTATCCTCTATCCTATCCTATCCTCTATCCTATTCTATCCTTCTCTCCTATCCTATCCTCTATCCTATCCTATCCTCTATCCTATCGTATCCTCTATCCTATCCAATCCTCTATCCTATCCTCTATCCTATCCTATCCTCTAACTTATCCTATCCTCTATCCTATCCTATCCTCTATCCTATCATATCCTCTATCCTATCCCATTCTCTATCCTATCCTATCCTCTTTACTATCCTATTGTCTATCCTATCCTATCCTTTATCCTATCCTATCCTCTCACCAATCCTATCCTCAATCCTATCCTATCCTCTATCCTATCCTATCCTCTATCCTATCCTATCCTCTATCCTATCCTATCCTCTATCCTATCCTATCCTCTAACCTATCCTATCCTCTATCCTATCCTCTATCCTATCCTATCCTCTATCCTATTCTATCCTTCTCTATTATCCTATCCTCTATCCTATCCTATCCTCTATCCTATCCTATCCTCTATCCTATCCTATCCTCTATCCTATTCTATCCTTCTCTCCTATCCTATCCTCTATCCTATCCTATCCTCTATCCTATCGTATCCTCTATCCTATCCAATCCTCTATCCTATCCTCTATCCTATCCTATCCTCTAACTTATCCTATCCTCTATCCTATCCTATCCTCTATCCTATCATATCCTCTATCCTATCCTATCCTCTATCCTATCCTATCCTCTATCGTCTCCTGTCCTATACTCTATCCTATCCTATCCTCTATCCTATCCTATCCCCTATCCTATCCTATCGTCTATCCTATCCTATCCCCTATCCTATCCTATCCTCTATCCTATCCTATCCTCTATCCTATCCTATCCTCTATCCTCTCCTATCCTCTATCCTATGCTATCCTCTATCCTATCCTATCCTCTAACCTATCCTATCCTCTATCCTATCCTATCCTCTATCCCATCCTGTCCTCTATCCTATAATATCATCTATCCTATCCTATTCTCTATCCTATCCTATCCTATCCTCTACCGTATCCTATCCTGTATCCGATCCAATCCCCTATCGTATCCTCTATCCTATCCAATCCTCTATCCTATCCTCTATCCTATCCTATCCTCTAACTTATCCTATCCTCTATCCTATCTTATCCTCTATCCTATTCTATACTCTATCCTATCCTTTCCGCCATCCTATCCTATCCTGTCCTCTATCGAATCCTATCCTCTATCCTATCCTCTATCCTATCCTATCCTCTATCCGATCCTATCCTCTATCCTATCCTATCCTCTATAATATCGTTTCCTCTGTCCTATAATGTCCTCTATCCTATAATATCATCTATCCTATCCTATTCTCTATCCTATCCTATCCTATCCTCTATCGTATCCTATCCTCTATCCTATCCAATCCTATATCCTATTCTCTATCCTATCCTATCCTCTATCGTATCCTATCCCATATCCTATCCTATCCTCTATCCTATTCTATCCTCTATCCTATCCTATCCTCTATCGTCTCCTGTCCTCTATACTATCCAATCCCCTGTCCTATCCAATCCCCTATCCTATCCTCTATCCTACCCTTTCCGCTATGCTATCCTATCCTCTATCCTATCCAATCCTGTATCGTATCCTCTATCCTATCATATCCTCTATCCTATTCTATCCTTCTCTATTATCCTATCCTCTATCCTATCCTATCCTCTATCCTATCCTATCCTCTATCCTATCCTATCCTCTATCCTATTCTATCCTTCTCTCCTATCCTATCCTCTATCCTATCCTATCCTCTATCCTATCGTATCCTCTATCCTATCCAATCCTCTATCCTATCCTCTATCCTATCCTATCCTCTAACTTATCCTATCCTCTATCCTATCCTATCCTCTATCCTATCATATCCTCTATCCTATCCCATTCTCTATCCTATCCTATCCTCTTTACTATCCTATTGTCTATCCTATCCTATCCTCTATCCTATCCTATCCTCTATCCTATCCTATCCTCTAACCTATCCTATCCTCTATCCTATCCTCTATCCTATCCTATCCTCTATCCTATTCTATCCTTCTCTATTATCCTATCCTCTATCCTATCCTATCCTCTATCCTATCCTATCCTCTATCCTATCCTATCCTCTATCCTATTCTATCCTTCTCTCCTATCCTATCCTCTATCCTATCCTATCCTCTATCCTATCGTATCCTCTATCCTATCCAATCCTCTATCCTATCCTCTATCCTATCCTATCCTCTAACTTATCCTATCCTCTATCCTATCCTATCCTCTATCCTATCATATCCTCTATCCTATCCTATCCTCTATCCTATCCTATCCTCTATCGTCTCCTGTCCTATACTCTATCCTATCCTCTATCCTATCCAAACCTTTATCCTATCCTATCCTCTATCCTATCCTATCCCCTATCCTATCCTATCCTCTATCCTATCCTATCCTCTATCCTATCCTATCCTCTATCCTATCCTATCCTCTATCCTATCCTATCCTCTATCCTATCCTATCCTCTATCCTATCCTATCCTCTATCCTATCCTATCCTCTATCCTATCCAATCCTCTATCCTATCCTGTCCTCTATCCTATAATATCATCTATCCTATCCTATTCTCTATCCTATCCTATCCTATCCTCTACCGTATCCTATCCTGTATCCGATCCAATCCCCTATCGTCTCCTCTATCCTATCCTATTCTCTATCCTATCCTCTATCCTATCGGATCCTCTATCCTATCCAATCCTCTATCCTATCCTCTATCCTATCCTATCCTCTAACTTATCCCATCCTCTATCCTATCCTATCCTCTATCCTATCCTATCCTCTATCCTATCCTATCCTCTATCCTATGCTATCCTCTATCCTATCCTATCCTCTATCCTATCCTATCCTCTATCCTATCCTATCCTCTATCCTATCCTATCCTCTATCCTATCCTATCCTCTATCCTATCCTATCCTCTATCCTATCCTATCCTCTATCCTATGCTATCCTCTATCCTATCCTATCCTCTATCCTATCCTATCCTCTATCCTATCCTATCCTCTATCCTATCCTATCCTCTATCTTCTCCTATCCTCTATCCTATCCTATCCTCTATTATATCACATTCTCTATCCTGTCCTATCCTCTTTCCTATCCTATCCTCTATCCTATCCAACCCTATATCGTATCCTCTATCCTATCCTATCCTCTATCCTATCCAAACCTTTATCCTATCCTATCCTCTATCCTATCCTATCCCCTATCCTATCCTATCCTCTATCCTACCCTATCCTCTATCCAATCCTATCCTCTATCCTATACTATCCTCTATCCTATGCTATCCTCTATCCTATCCTATCCTCTATCCTATCCTATCCTCTATCCTATCCTATCCTCTATCCTATCCAAACCTTTATCCTATAATATCCTCTATCCTATCCTTTCCCCTATCCTATCCTATCCTCTATCCTATCCTATCCTCTATCCTATGATATCCTCTATCCTATTCTATCCTCTATCCTATCCTATCCTCTATCCTATGATATCCTCTATCCTATCCTATCCTCTATCCTATCCTATCCTCTATCCTATGATATCCTCTATCCTATCCTATCCTCTATCGTATCCGATCCTCTATCCTATCCTATCCTCTATTCTATCCTATCCTCTATCCTATCCTATCCTCTATCCTATCCTATCGTCTATCCTATCCTATGCTCTATCCTATCCTATCCTCTATCCTATCCTATCCTCTATCCTATCCTATCCTCTATCCTATCCTATCCTCTATCTTCTCCTATCCTCTATCCTATCCTATCCTCTATTATATCACATTCTCTATCCTGTCCTATCCTCTTTCCTATCCTATCCTCTATCCTATCCAACCCTATATCGTATCCTCTATCCTATCCTATCCTCTATCCTATCCAAACCTTTATCCTATCCTATCCTCTATCCTATCCTATCCCCTATCCTATCCTATCCTCTATCCTACCCTATCCTCTATCCAATCCTATCCTCTATCCTATACTATCCTCTATCCTATGCTATCCTCTATCCTATCCTATCCTCTATCCTATCCTATCCTCTATCCTATCCTATCCTCTATCCTATCCAAACCTTTATCCTATAATATCCTCTATCCTATCCTTTCCCCTATCCTATGCTATCCTCTATCCTATCCTATCCTCTATCCTATCCTATCCTCTATCCTATCCTATCCCCTATAGTCTGCTCTATCCTATCCTATCCACTATCCTATCCTATCCTCCATCCTCTATCCTATCCTCTATCCTATCCTATCCTATCCTCTAACCTATCCTATCCTCTATCCTATCCTATCCTCTATCCTATCCTATCTACTATCCTATCCTATCCTCTATCCTATCCTCTATCCTATCCTATCCTCTATCCTATCCTATCGTCTATCCTATCCTATCCTCTATCCTATCCTATCCTCTATCCTATCCTATCCTCTATCCTATCCTATCCTCTATCCTATCCTATCCTCTATCCTATCCTATCCTCTATCCTATCCTATCCTCTATCCTATCCTATCCTCTATCCTATCCTATCCTATCCTATCCTCTATCCTATCCTATCCTCAATCCTATCCTATCCTCTATCCTATCCTATCCTCTATCCTATCCTATCCTCTATCCTATCCTATCCTCTAACCTATCCTATCCTCTATCCTATCCTCTATCCTATCCTATCCTCTATCCTATTCTATCCTTCTCTATCCTATCCTATCCTCTATCCTATCCTATCCTCTATCCTATCCTATCCTCTATCCTATTCTATCCTTCTCTCCTATCCTATCCTCTATCCTATCCTATCCTCTATCCTATCGTATCCTCTATCCTATCCAATCCTCTATCCTATCCTCTATCCTATCCTATCCTCTATCCTATCCTATGCTCTATCCTATCCTATCCTCTATCCCATCCTGTCCTCTATCCTATAATATCATCTATCCTATCCTATTCTCTATCCTATCCTATCCTATCCTATCCTCTACCGTAACCTATCCTGTCTCCGATCCAATCCCCTATCGTCTCCTCTATCCTATCCTATTCTCTATCCTATCCTCTATCCTATCGTATCCTCTATCCTATCCAATCCTCTATCCTATCCTGTCCTCTATCCTATAATATCATCTATCCTATCCTATTCTCTATTCTATCCTATCCTATCCTCTACCGTATCCTATCCTGTATCCGATCCAATCCCCTATCGTCTCCTCTATCCTATCCTATTCTCTATCCTATCCTCTATCCTATCCTATCCTCTATCCTATCCTATCCTCTATCCTATCCTATCCTCTAACCTATCCTATCCTCTATCCTATCCTCTATCCTATCCTATCCTCTATCCTATTCTATCCTTCTCTATTATCCTATCCTCTATCCTATCCTATCCTCTATCCTATCCTATCCTGTATCCTATTCTATCCTTCTCTCCTATCCTATCCTCTATCCTATCCTATCCTCTATCCTATCGTATCCTCTATCCTATCCAATCCTCTATCCTATCCTCTATCCTATCCTATCCTCTAACTTATCCTATCCTCTACCCTATCCTATCCTCTATCCTATCCAATCCTATATCCTATCCTCTATCCTATCTTATCCCATCCAATATCCTATCCTATCCTCTATCCTATCCTATACTCTATCCTATCATATCGTCTATAATATCGTATCCTCTATCCTATCCTACCCTCTTTCCTATAATATCATCTATCATATCCTCTATCGTATCCTATACTCTATCCTATCCTATCCTCTATAATATCGTATCTTCTATCCTATCCTATCCTCTCTCCTATAATATCATCTATCCTATCCTATTCTCTATCCTATCCTATCCTATCCTCTATCCTATCCTATCCTCTATCCTATCCTATCCTCTATCCTATCTTATACTCTATCCTATCCTATCGTCTATAATATCGTATCCTCTATCCTATCCTACCCTCTTTCCTATAATATCATCTATCATATCCTCTATCGTATCCTATACTCTATCCTATCCTATCCTCTATAATATCGTATCTTCTATCCTATCCTATCCTCTCTCCTATAATACCATCTTTCCTATCCTATTCTCTATCCTATCCTATCCTATCCTCTATCCTATCCTATCCTCTATCCTATCCTATCCTCTATCCTATCCTATCCTCTATCCTATCCTATCCTCTATCCTATCCTATCCTCTATCCTATCCTATCCCCTATAGTCTGCTCTATCCTATCCTATCCACTATCCTATCCTATCCTCTATCCTCTATCCTATCCTCTATCCTATCCTATCCTATCCTCTAACCTATCCTATCCTCTATCCTATCCTATCCTCTATCCTATCCTATCTACTATCCTATCCTATCCTCTATCCTATCCTATCCTCTATCCTATCCTATCCTCTATCCTATCCTATCTACTATCCTATTCTATCCTCTATCCCATCCTATCCTCTATCCTATCCTATCCTCTATCCTATCCTATCCTCTATCCTATCCTATCCTCTATCCTATCCTATCCTATTATATCCTCTATCCTATCCTATCCGCTATCCTATCCTATGCTCTATCCTATCCTATCCTCTATCCTATCCCATTCTCTATCCTATCCTATCCTCTTTCCTATCCTATTGTCTATCCTATCCTCTATCCTATCGTATCCTCTATCCTCTATCCTATCCTATCCTCTATCCTATTCTATCCTCTATTCTATCCTATCCTCTATCCTATCCTATCCTCTATCCTATCCTATCCTCTATCCTATCCTATCCTCTATCCTATCCTATCCTATCCTCTATCCTATGCTATCCTCTATCCTATCCTATCCTCTATCCTATCCTATCCTCTATCATATCCTATCGTCTATCCCATCCTGTCCTCTATCCTATAATATCATCTATCCTATCCTATTCTCTATCCTATCCTATCCTATCCTCTATCCTATCCTATTATCTATCCTATCGTATCCTATCCTCTACCGTATCCTATCCTGTATCCGATCAAATCCCCTATCGTATACTCTATCCTATCCTATTCTCTATCCTATCCTATATCCTATCGTATCCTCTATCCTATCTTATCCTCTGTCCTATTCTACACTCTATCCTATCCTTTCCGCCATCCTATCCTATCCTGTCCTCTATCGAATCATATCCTCTATCCTCTCCAATCCCCTATCCTATCCTCTATCCGATCCTATCCTCTATCCTATCCTATCCTCTATAATATAGTTTCCTCTGTCCTATAATGTCCTCTATCCTATAATATCATCTATCCTATCCTATTCTCTATTCTATCCTATCCTATCCTCTATCGTATCCTATCCTCTATCCTATCCTATCCTCTATCCTATCCAATCCTCTATCCTATCCTCTATCCTATCCTATCCTCTAACTTATCCTATCCTCTATCCTATCTTATCCTCTGTCCTATTCTACACTCTATCCTATCCTTTCCGCCATCCTATCCTATCCTGTCCTCTATCGAATCCTATCCTCTATCCTATCCAATCCCCTATCCTATCCTCTATCCGATCCTATCCTCTATCCTATCCTATCCTCTATAATATCGTTTAATCTGTCCTATAATGTCCTCTATCCTATAATATCATCTATCCTATCCTATTATCTATCCTATCCTATCCTATCCTCTATCGTATCCTATCCTCTATCCTATCCAATCCTATATCCTATTCTCTATCCTATCCTATCCTCTATCGTATCCTATCCCCTATCCTATCCTATCCTCTATCCCATTCTATCCTCTATCCTATCCTATCCTCTATCGTCTCCTGTCCTCTATACTATCCAATCCCCTATCCTATCCAATCCCCGATCCTATCCTCTATCCTACCCTTTCCGCTATGCTATCCTATCCTCTATAATATCGTACCCTCTGTCCTATCCTTCCTCTATCCTATCCTATCCTCTATCCCATCCTGTCCTCTATCCTATAATATCATCTATCCTATCCTATTCTCTATCCTATCCTATCCTATCCTCTACCGTATCCTATCCTCTAACTTATCCTATCCTCTATCCTATCTTATCCTCTGTCCTATTCTACACTCTATCCTATCCTTTCCGCCATCCTATCCTATCCTCTCCTCTATCGAATCCTATCCTCTATCCTATCCAATCCCCTATCCTATCCTCTATCCGATCCTATCCTCTATCCTATCCTATCCTCTATAATATCCTTTCCTCTGTCCTATAATGTCCTCTATCCTATAATATCATCTATCCTATCCTATTCTCTATCCTATCCTATCCTATCCTCTATCGTATCCTATCCTCTATCCTATTCAATCCTATATCCTATTCTCTATCCTATCCTATCCTCTATCGTATCCTGTCCCCTATCCTATCCTATCCTCTATCCTATCGTATCCTCTATCGTCTCCTGTCCTCTATACTATCCAATCCCCTATCCTATCCAATCCCCGATCCTATCCTCTATCCTACCCTTTCCGCTATGCTATCCTATCCTCTATAATATCGTATCCTCTGTCCTATCCTATCCTATCCTCTATCCTATCCTATCCTCTATCCTATCCTATCCTCTATCCTATCCTATCCTCTATCCTATCCTATCCTCTATGCTATCCTATCCTCTATTCCATCCTGTCCTCTATCCTATAATATCATCTATCCTATCCTATTCTCTATCCTATCCTATCCTATCATCTACCGTATCCTATCCTGTATCCGATCCAATCCCCTATCGTCTCCTCTATCCTTTCCTATTCTCTATCCTATCCTCTATCCTATCGTATCCTCTATCCTCTATCCTATCCTATCCTCTATCCTATTCTATCCTCTATCCTATCCTATCCTCTATCCTATCCTATCCTCCATCCTATCCTATCCTCTATCCTATCCTATCCTCTATCCTATCCTATCCTATCCTCTATACTATGCTATCCTCTATCCTATCCTATCCTCTATCCTATCCTATCCTCTATCATATCCTATCGTCTATCCCATCCTGTCCTCTATCCTATAATATCATCTATCCTATCCTATTCTCTATCCTATCCTATCCTATCCTCTATCCTATCCTATTATCTATCCTATCCTATCCTATCCTCTACCGTATCCTATCCTGTATCCGATCAAATCCCCTATCGTATCCTCTATCCTATCCTATTCTCTATCCTATCCTATATCCTATCGTATCCTCTATCCTATCTTATCCTCTGTCCTATTCTACACTCTATCCTATCCTTTCCGCCATCCTATCCTATCCTGTCCTCTATCGAATCCTATCCTCTATCCTATCCAATCCCCTATCCTATCCTCTATCCGATCCTATCCTCTATCCTATCCTATCCTCTATAATATCGTTTCCTCTGTCCTATAATGTCCTCTATCCTATAATATCATCTATCCTATCCTATTCTCTATCCTCTATCCTATCCTATCCTCTATCGTCTCCTGTCCTCTATACTATCCAATCCCCTATCCTATCCAATCCCCGATCCTATCCTCTATCCTACCCTTTCCGCTATGCTATCCTATCCTGTATAATATCGTATCCTCTGTCTCATCCTATCCTATCCTATCCTCTATCCTAGCCTATCCTCTATACTATCCTATCCTCTATCCTATCCTATCCTCTATCCTATCCTATCCTCTATCCTATCCTATCCTCTATCCTATGCTATCCTCTATCCTATCCTATCCTCTATCCTATCCTATCCTCTATCCTATCCTATCCTCTATCCCATCCTGTCCTCTATCCTATAATATCATCTATCCTATCCTATTCTCTATCCTATCCTATCCTATCCTCTACCGTATCCTATCCTGTATCCGATCCAATCCCCTATCGTCTCCTCTATCCTTTCCTATTCTCTATCCTATCCTCTATCCTATCGTATCCTCTATCCTCTATCCTATCCTATCCTCTATCCTATCCTATCCTCTATCCTATCCTATCCTCTATCCTATCCTATTCTCTATCCTATCCTATCCTATCCTCTACCGTAACCTATCCTGTATCCGATCCAATCCCCTATCGTCTCCTCTATCCTTTCCTATTCTCTATCCTATCCTCTATCCTATCGTATCCTCTATCCTCTATCCTATCCTATCCTCTATCCTATCCTATCCTCTATCCTATCCTATCCTCTATCCTATCCTATCCTCTATCCTATCCTATCCTCTATCCTATCCTATCCTCTATCCTATCCTATCCTCTATCCTGTCCTATCCTCTATCCTATCCTATCCTCTATCCTATCCTATCCTCTATCCTATCCTATCCTCTATCCTATCCTATCCTCTATCCTATCCTATCCTCTATCGTATCCTATCCTCTATCCTATCCTATCCTCTATCCTATCCTATCCTCTATCCTATCCTATCCTCTATCCTATCCTATCCTCTATCCTATCCTATCCTCTATCCTATCCTATCCTATCCTCTATCCTATGCTATCCTCTATCCTATCCTATCCTCTATCCTATCCTATCCTCTATCATATCCTATTGTCTATCCCATCCTGTCCTCTATCCTATAATATCATCTATGCTATCCTATTCTCTATCCTATCCTATCCTATCCTCTATCCTATCCTATTCTCTATCCTATCCTATCCTATCCTCTACCGTATCCTATCCTGTATCCGATCCAATCCCCTATCGTATCGTCTATCCTATCCTATTCTCTATCCTATCCTATATCCTATCGTATCCTCTATCCTATCTTATCCTCTGTCCTATTCTACACTCTATCCTATCCTTTCCGCCATCCTATCCTATCCTGTCCTCTATCGAATCCTATCCCCTATCCTATCCAATCCCCTATCCTATCCTCTATCCGATCCTATCCTCTATCCTATCCTATCCTCTATAATATCGTTTCCTCTGTCCTATAATGTCCTCTATCCTATAATATCATCTATCCTATCCTATTCTCTATCCTATCCTATCCTATCCTCTATCGTATCCTATCCTCTATCCTATCCAATCCTATATCCTATTCTCTATCCTATCCTATCCTCTATCGTATCCTATCCCCTATCCTATCCTATCCTCTATCCTATTCTATCCTCTATCCTATCCTATCCACTATTGTCTCCTGTCCTCTATACTATCCAATCCCCTATCCTATCCAATCCCCGATCCTATCCTCTATCCTACCCTTTCCGCTATGCTATCCTATCCTGTATAATATCGTATCCTCTGTCCTATCCTATCCTATCCTCTATCCTAGCCTATCCTCTATCCTATCCTATCCTCTATCCTATCCTATCCTCTATCCTATCCTATCCTCTATCCTATCCTATCCTCTATCCTATGCTATCCTCTATCCTTTCCTATCCTCTATCCTATCCTATCCTCTATCCTATCCTATCCTCTATCCCATCCTGTCCTCTATCCTATAATATCATCTATCCTATCCTATTCTCTATCCTATCCTATCCTATCCTCTACCGTATCCTATCCTGTATCCGATCCAATCCCCTATCGTCTCCTCTATCCTTTCCTATTCTCTATCCTATCCTCTATCCTATCGTATCCTCTATCCTCTATCCTATCCTATCCTCTATCCTATCCTATCCTCTATCCTATCCTATCCTCTATCCTATCCTATCCTCTATCCTATCCTATCCTCTATCCTATCCTATCCTCTATCCTATCCTATCCTCTATCCTATCCTATCCTCTATCCTATCCTATCCTCTATCCTATCCTATCCTCTATCCTATCCTATCCTCTATCCAATCCTATCCTCTATCCTATCCTATCCTATCCTCTATCCTATGCTATCCTCTATCCTATCCTATCCTCTATCCTATCCTATCCTCTATCATATCCTATTGTCTATCCCATCCTGTCTTCTATCCTATAATATCATCTATGCTATCCTATTCTCTATCCTATCCTATCCTATCCTCTATCCTATCCTATTCTCTATCCTATCCTATCCTATCCTCTACCGTATCCTATCCTGTATCCGATCCAATCCCCTATCCTATCCTCTATCCTATCCTATTCTCTATCCTATCCTATATCCTATCGTATCCTCTATCCTATCTTATCCTCTGTCCTATTCTACACTCTATCCTATCCTTTCCGCCATCCTATCCTATCCTGTCCTCTATCGAATCCTATCCTCTATCCTATC
The DNA here is from genome assembly GCF_050948215.1 of Halictus rubicundus. Taxonomy (NCBI): domain Eukaryota; kingdom Metazoa; phylum Arthropoda; class Insecta; order Hymenoptera; family Halictidae; genus Halictus; species Halictus rubicundus. Next base: position 133,229 of record NW_027488742.1, on the reverse strand, counting down.
CAATCCCCTATCCTATCCTCTATCCGATCCTATCCTCTATCCTATCCTATCCTCTATAATATCGTTTCCTCTGTCCTATAATGTCCTCTATCCTATAATATCATCTATCCTATCCTATTCTCTATCCTATCCTATCCTATCCTCTATCGTATCCTATCCTCTATCCTATCCAATCCTATATCCTATTCTCTATCCTATCCTATCCTCTATCGTATCCTATCCCCTATCCTATCCTATCCTCTATCCTATTCTATCCTCTATCCTATCCTATCCTCTATCGTCTCCTGTCCTCTATACTATCCAATCCCCTATCCTATCCAATCCCCGATCCTATCCTCTATCCTACCCTTTCCGCTATGCTATCCTATCCTCTATAATATCGTATCCTCTGTCCTATCCTATCCTATACTCTATCGTATCCTATCCTCTATTCTATCCTATCCTCTATCCTATCCTATCCTCTATCCTATCCTATCCTCTATCCTATCCTATCCTATCCTATCCTCTACCGTATCCTATCCTGTATCCGATCCAATCCCCTATCGTCTCCTCTATCCTTTCCTATTCTCTATCCTATCCTCTATCCTATCGTATCCTCTATCCTCTATCCTATCCTATCCTCTATCCTATTATATCCTCTATCCTATCCTATCCTCTATCCTATCCTATCCTCTATCCTATTCTATCCTCTATCCTATCCTATCCTCTATCGTCTCCTGTCCTCTATACTATCCAATCCCCTATCCTATCCAATCCCCTATCCTATCCTCTATCCTACCCTTTCCGCTATGCTATCCTATCCTCTATAATATCGTATCCTCTGTCCTATCCGTCCTCTATCCTACAATATCATCTATCCTATCCTATCCTCTATCCTATCCTATCCTATCCTCTACCCTATCCTATCCTCTATCCTATCCTATCCTCTATCCTATCCTATCCTCTATCCTATCCTTTCCTCTATCTTATCATATCCTCTATCCTATCCTATCCTCTATCCTATCCCATTCTCTATCCTATCCTATCCTCTTTCCTATCCTATCCTCTATCCTATCCAATCCTATATCGTATCCTCTATCCTATCCTATCCTCTATCCTATCCTATCCTCTATCCTATCCTATCCTCTATCCTATCCAAACCTTTATCCTATCCTATCGTCTATCCTATCCTATCCCCTATCCTATCCTATCCTCTATCCTATCCTATCCTCTATCCTATCCTATCCTCTATCCTATCCTATCCTCTATCCTATGCTATCCTCTATCCTATCCTATCCTCTAACCTATCCTATCCTCTATCCTATCCTATCCTCTATCCCATCCTGTCCTCTATCCTATAATATCATCTATCCTATCCTATTCTCTATCCTATCCTATCCTATCCTCTACCGTATCCTATCCTGTATCCGATCCAATCCCCTATCGTATCCTCTATCCTATCCAATCCTCTATCCTATCCTCTATCCTATCCTATCCTCTAACTTATCCTATCCTCTATCCTATCTTATCCTCTATCCTATTCTATACTCTATCCTATCCTTTCCGCCATCCTATCCTATCCTGTCCTCTATCGAATCCTATCCTCTATCCTATCCTCTATCCTATCCTATCCTCTATCCGATCCTATCCTCTATCCTATCCTGTCCTCTATCGAATCCTATCCTCTATCCTATCCTCTATCCTATCCTATCCTCTATCCGATCCTATCCTCTATCCTATCCTATCCTCTATAATATCGTTTCCTCTATCCTATAATGTCCTCTATCCTATAATATCATCTATCCTATCCTATCCTCTATCCTATCCTATCCTCTATCCTATCCTATCCTCTATCCTATCCTATCCTCTATCCTATCCTATCCTCTATCCTATCCTATCCTCTATCCTATCCTATCCTCTATCCTATCCTATCCTCTATCCTATCCTATCCTCTATCCTATCCTATCCTCTATCCTATCCTATCCTCTATCCTATCCTATCCTCTATCCTATCCTATCCTATCCTATCCTCTATCCTATGCTATCCTCTATCCTATCCTATCCTCTATCCTATCCTATCCTCTATCATATCCTATTGTCTATCCCATCCTGTCTTCTATCCTATAATATCATCTATGCTATCCTATTCTCTATCCTATCCTATCCTATCCTCTATCCTATCCTATTCTCTATCCTATCCTATCCTATCCTCTACCGTATCCTATCCTGTATCCGATCCAATCCCATATCGTATCCTCTATCCTATCCTATTCTCTATCCTATCCTATATCCTATCGTATCCTCTATCCTATCTTATCCTCTGTCCTATTCTACACTCTATCCTATCCTTTCCGCCATCCTATCCTATCCTGTCCTCTATCGAATCCTATCCTCTATCCTATCCAATCCCCTATCCTATCCTCTATCCGATCCTATCCTCTATCCTATCCTATCCTCTATAATATCGTTTCCTCTGTCCTATAATGTCCTCTATCCTATAATATCATCTATCCTATCCTATTCTCTATCCTATCCTATCCTATCCTCTATCGTATCCTATCCTCTATCCTATCCAATCCTATATCCTATTCTCTATCCTATCCTATCCTCTATCGTATCCTATCCCCTATCCTATCCTATCCTCTATCCTATTCTATCCTCTATCCTATCCTATCCTCTATCGTCTCCTCTCCTCTATACTATCCAATCCCCTATCCTATCCAATCCCCGATCCTATCCTCTATCCTACCCTTTCCGCTATGCTATCCTATCCTCTATAATATCGTATCCTCTGTCCTATCCTATCCTATACTCTATCCTATCCTATCCTCTATCCTATCCTATCCTCTATCCTATCCTATCCTCTATCCTATCCTATCCTATCCTATCCTCTACCGTATCCTATCCTGTATCCGATCCAATCCCCTATCGTCTCCTCTATCCTTTCCTATTCTCTATCCTATCCTCTATCCTATCGTATCCTCTATCCTCTATCCTATCCTATCCTCTATCCTATTATATCCTCTATCCTATCCTATCCTCTATCCTATCCTATCCTCTATCCTATTCTATCCTCTATCCTATCCTATCCTCTATCGTCTCCTGTCCTCTATACTATCCAATCCCCTATCCTATCCAATCCCCTATCCTATCCTCTATCCTACCCTTTCCGCTATGCTATCCTATCCTCTATAATATCGTATCCTCTGTCCTATCCGTCCTCTATCCTACAATATCATCTATCCTATCCTATCCTCTATCCTATCCTATCCTATCCTCTACCCTATCCTATCCTCTATCCTATCCTATCCTCTATCCTATCCTATCCTCTATCCTATCCTTTCCTCTATCTTATCATATCCTCTATCCTATCCTATCCTCTATCCTATCCCATTCTCTATCCTATCCTATCCTCTTTCCTATCCTATCCTCTATCCTATCCAATCCTATATCGTATCCTCTATCCTATCCTATCCTCTATCCTATCCTATCCTCTATCCTATCCTATCCTCTATCCTATCCTATCCTCTATCCTATCCAAACCTTTATCCTATCCTATCGTCTATCCTATCCTATCCCCTATCCTATCCTATCCTCTATCCTATCCTATCCTCTATCCTATCCTATCCTCTATCCTATCCTATCCTCTATCCTATGCTATCCTCTATCCTATCCTATCCTCTAACCTATCCTATCCTCTATCCTATCCTATCCTCTATCCCATCCTGTCCTCTATCCTATAATATCATCTATCCTATCCTATTCTCTATCCTATCCTATCCTATCCTCTACCGTATCCTATCCTGTATCCGATCCAATCCCCTATCGTATCCTCTATCCTATCCAATCCTCTATCCTATCCTCTATCCTATCCTATCCTCTAACTTATCCTATCCTCTATCCTATCTTATCCTCTATCCTATTCTATACTCTATCCTATCCTTTCCGCCATCCTATCCTATCCTGTCCTCTATCGAATCCTATCCTCTATCCTATCCTCTATCCTATCCTATCCTCTATCCGATCCTATCCTCTATCCTATCCTATCCTCTATAATATCGTTTCCTCTGTCCTATAATGTCCTCTATCCTATAATATCATCTATCCTATCCTATTCTCTATCCTATCCTATCCTATCCTCTATCGTATCCTATCCTCTATCCTATCCAATCCTATATCCTATTCTCTATCCTATCCTATCCTCTATCGTATCCTATCCCCTATCCTATCCTATCCTCTATCCTATTCTATCCTCTATCCTATCCTATCCTCTATCGTCTCCTGTCCTCTATACTATCCAATCCCCTGTCCTATCCAATCCCCTATCCTATCCTCTATCCTACCCTTTTTTTTTTTTTTTTTTTTTTTTTTTTTTTCCGAGGAGGTAATCTCGTTACGGATACCCGAACCCCCCCGGGGGGGGGGTGGTCCGGGTTATGTGGGACTCCTCGGCTGGTTGGTGCAACGCCGAGTATACCCACTAACTCCTCCCCGTCCGTCCCTAGACTCCTGGGGGCACCCGTGCTCTGCGCGCGCATGTCAATCCGGTGTGCCCCCGCCTTAGCATACCACCCAGGGGGGGACGCGGCCCCCTCCCGTACCTACTCTATCCGAAGGCACCACGCAACGGACGACGTGGCGCCTTCCCCCCTGTTAGGCCGCCCGATGAGCATTCGAGCCCCCGCTCGAGATGCCCGGCGGCCTCCGGGGACGCCGTTGGTGACCGAGTGTAAGGGGATATCCGATCCCCCGCCTCGAGATCATCAAGGGCGTCCCCGCTCGCGTCAGAGGCGTCGCAACGGGGGTACGCCCCCGGGGCGTACCCTGCGGCGCCTCCCCCCCCCTTCGGCCGGGATCGTGATTACGCTCCCGATCCCGTTCCGCAGCCTCCTTCCGCAGCATAACCCGCTCGCAGAAGGAAGCGAACCCCCTCCACGCCTCCTCGCCACCGGCTGCCGCAGCGACGACAGCCGGGAGCGAGAGGTCGTGGCCCACCGCGCGCCGTAGGGCACGGCGCTCTCCCCCCCATGCCGATCCTCTATCCTACCCTTTCCGCTATGCTATCCTATCCTCTATCCTATCCAATCCTATATCGTATCCTCTATCCTATCATATCCTCTATCCTATTCTATCCTTCTCTATTATCCTATCCTCTATCCTATCCTATCCTCTATCCTATCCTATCCTCTATCCTATCCTATCCTCTATCCTATTCTATCCTTCTCTCCTATCCTATCCTCTATCCTATCCTATCCTCTATCCTATCGTATCCTCTATCCTATCCAATCCTCTATCCTATCCTCTATCCTATCCTATCCTCTAACTTATCCTATCCTCTATCCTATCCTATCCTCTATCCTATCATATCCTCTATCCTATCCCATTCTCTATCCTATCCTATCCTCTTTACTATCCTATTGTCTATCCTATCCTATCCTTTATCCTATCCTATCCTCTCACCAATCCTATCCTCAATCCTATCCTATCCTCTATCCTATCCTATCCTCTATCCTATCCTATCCTCTATCCTATCCTATCCTCTATCCTATCCTATCCTCTAACCTATCCTATCCTCTATCCTATCCTCTATCCTATCCTATCCTCTATCCTATTCTATCCTTCTCTATTATCCTATCCTCTATCCTATCCTATCCTCTATCCTATCCTATCCTCTATCCTATCCTATCCTCTATCCTATTCTATCCTTCTCTCCTATCCTATCCTCTATCCTATCCTATCCTCTATCCTATCGTATCCTCTATCCTATCCAATCCTCTATCCTATCCTCTATCCTATCCTATCCTCTAACTTATCCTATCCTCTATCCTATCCTATCCTCTATCCTATCATATCCTCTATTCTATCCTATCCTCTATCCTATCCTATCCTCTATCGTCTCCTGTCCTATACTCTATCCTATCCTATCCTCTATCCTATCCTATCCTCTATCCTATCCTATCCTCTATCCTATCCTATCCTCTATCCTATCCTATCCTCTATCCTATCCTATCCTCTATCCTATCCTATCCTCTATCCTATCCTATCCTCTATCCTATCCTATCCTCTATCCTATCCTATCCTCTATCCTATCCTATCCTCTATCCTATCCTATGCTCTATCCGATCCTATCCTCTATCCTATCCTATCCTCTATCTTATCCTATCCTCTATCCTATCCTATCCTCTATCCTATCCCATTCTCTATCCTATTCTATCCTCTTTCCTATCCTATCCTCTATCCTATCCAATCCTATATCGTATCCTCTATCCTATCATATCTTCTATCCTATCCTATCCTCTATCCTATCCTATCCTCTATCCTATCCTATCCTCTATCCTATCCTATCCTATATCCTCTCCTATCCTCTATCCTATGCTATCCTCTATCCTATCCTATCCTCTATCCTATCCTATCCTCTATCCTATCCAATCCTCTATCCTATCCTGTCCTCTATCCTATAATATCATCTATCCTATCCTATCCTCTACCGTATCCTATCCTGTATCCAATCCAATCCCCTATCGTCTCCTCTATCCTATCCTATTCTCTATCCTATCCTCTATCAATATCGGATCCTCTATCCCATCCAATCCTCTATCCTATCCACTATCCTATCCTATCCTCTAACTTATCCCATCCTCTATCCTATCCTATCCTCTATCCTATCCTATCCTCTATCCTATCCTATCCTCTATCCTATCCTATCCTCTATCCTATGCTATCCTCTATCCTATCCTATCCTCTATCCTATCCTATCCTCTATCCTATCCTATCCTCTATCCTATCCTATCCTCTATCCTATCCTATCCTCTATCCTATCCTATCCTCTATCCTATCCTATCCTCTATCCTATCCTATGCTCTATCCGATCCTATCCTCTATCCTATCCTATCCTCTATCTTATCCTATCCTCTATCCTATCCTATCCTCTATCCTATCCCATTCTCTATCCTATCCTATCCTCTTTCCTATCCTATCCTCTATCCTATCCAATCCTATATCGTATCCTCTATCCTATCATATCCTCTATCCTATCCTATCCTCTATCCTATCCTATCCTCTATCCTATCCTATCCTCTATCCTATCCTATTCTCTATCCTATCCTATCCTATCCTCTACCGTAACCTATCCTGTATCCGATCCAATCCCCTATCGTCTCCTCTATCCTTTCCTATTCTCTATCCTATCCTCTATCCTATCGTATCCTCTATCCTCTATCCTATCCTATCCTCTATCCTATCCTATCCTCTATCCTATCCTATCCTCTATCCTATCCTATCCTCTATCCTATCCTATCCTCTATCCTATCCTATCCTCTATCCTATCCTATCCTCTATCCTATCCTATCCTCTATCCTATCCTATCCTCTATCCTATCCTATCCTCTATCCTATCCTATCCTCTATCCTATCCTATCCTCTATCCTATCCTATCCTCTATCCTATCCTATCCTCTATCCTATCCTATCCTCTATCCTATCCTATCCTCTATCCTATCCTATCCTCTATCGTATCCTATCCTCTATCCTATCCTATCCTCTATCCTATCCTATCCTCTATCCTATCCTATCCTCTATCCTATCCTATCCTCTATCCTATCCTATCCTCTATCCTATCCTATCCTCTATCCTATCCTATCCTCTATCCTATCCTATCCTCTATCCTATCCTATCCTATCCTCTATCCTATGCTATCCTCTATCCTATCCTATCCTCTATCCTATCCTATCCTCTATCATATCCTATTGTCTATCCCATCCTGTCCTCTATCCTATAATATCATCTATGCTATCCTATTCTCTATCCTATCCTATCCTATCCTCTATCCTATCCTATTCTCTATCCTATCCTATCCTATCCTCTACCGTATCCTATCCTGTATCCGATCCAATCCCCTATCGTATCGTCTATCCTATCCTATTCTCTATCCTATCCTATATCCTATCGTATCCTCTATCCTATCTTGTCCTCTGTCCTATTCTACACTCTATCCTATCCTTTCCGCCATCCTATCCTATCCTGTCCTCTATCGAATCCTATCCTCTATCCTATCCAATCCCCTATCCTATCCTCTATCCGATCCTATCCTCTATCCTATCCTATCCTCTATAATATCGTTTCCTCTGTCCTATAATGTCCTCTATCCTATAATATCATCTATCCTATCCTATTCTCTATCCTATCCTATCCTATCCTCTATCGTATCCTATCCTCTATCCTATCCAATCCTATATCCTATTCTCTATCCTATCCTATCCTCTATCGTATCCTATCCCCTATCCTATCCTATCCTCTATCCTATTCTATCCTCTATCCTATCCTATCCACTATTGTCTCCTGTCCTCTATACTATCCAATCCCCTATCCTATCCAATCCCCGATCCTATCCTCTATCCTACCCTTTCCGCTATGCTATCCTATCCTGTATAATATCGTATCCTCTGTCCTATCCTATCCTATCCTCTATCCTAGCCTATCCTCTATCCTATCCTATCCTCTATCCTATCCTATCCTCTATCCTATCCTATCCTCTATCCTATCCTATCCTCTATCCTATGCTATCCTCTATCCTTTCCTATCCTCTATCCTATCCTATCCTCTATCCTATCCTATCCTCTATCCCATCCTGTACTCTATCCTATAATATCATCTATCCTATCCTATTCTCTATCCTATCCTATCCTATCCTCTACCGTATCCTATCCTGTATCCGATCCAATCCCCTATCGTCTCCTCTATCCTTTCCTATTCTCTATCCTATCCTCTATCCTATCGTATCCTCTATCCTCTATCCTATCCTATCCTCTATCCTATCCTATCCTCTATCCTATCCTATCCTCTATCCTATCCTATCCTCTATCCTATCCTATCCTCTATCCTATCCTATCCTCTATCCTATCCTATCCTCTATCCTATCCTATCCTCTATCCTATCCTATCCTCTATCCTATCCTATCCTCTATCCTATCCTATCCTCTATCCTATCCTATCCTCTATCCTATCCTATCCTCTATCCTATCCTATCCTCTATCCTATCCTATCCTCTATCCTATCCTATCCTCTATCCTATCCTATCCTCTATCCTATCCTATCCTCTATCCTATCCTATCCTATCCTCTATCCTATGCTATCCTCTATCCTATCCTATCCTCTATCCTATCCTATCCTCTATCATATCCTATTGTCTATCCCATCCTGTCTTCTATCCTATAATATCATCTATGCTATCCTATTCTCTATCCTATCCTATCCTATCCTCTATCCTATCCTATTCTCTATCCTATCCTATCCTATCCTCTACCGTATCCTATCCTGTATCCGATCCAATCCCCTATCCTATCCTCTATCCTATCCTATTCTCTATCCTATCCTATATCCTATCGTATCCTCTATCCTATCTTATCCTCTGTCCTATTCTACACTCTATCCTATCCTTTCCGCCATCCTATCCTATCCTGTCCTCTATCGAATCCTATCCTCTATCCTATCCAATCCCCTATCCTATCCTCTATCCGATCCTATCCTCTATCCTATCCTATCCTCTATAATATCGTTTCCTCTGTCCTATAATGTCCTCTATCCTATAATATCATCTATCCTATCCTATTCTCTATCCTATCCTATCCTATCCTCTATCGTATCCTATCCTCTATCCTATCCAATCCTATATCCTATTCTCTATCCTATCCTATCCTCTATCGTATCCTATCCCCTATCCTATCCTATCCTCTATCCTATTCTATCCTCTATCCTATCCTATCCTCTATCGTCTCCTGTCCTCTATACTATCCAATCCCCTATCCTATCCAATCCCCGATCCTATCCTCTATCCTACCCTTTCCGCTATGCTATCCTATCCTCTATAATATCGTATCCTCTGTCCTATCCTATCCTATACTCTATCGTATCCTATCCTCTATCCTATCCTATCCTCTATCCTATCCTATCCTCTATCCTATCCTATCCTCTATCCTATCCTATCCTATCCTATCCTCTACCGTATCCTATCCTGTATCCGATCCAATCCCCTATCGTCTCCTCTATCCTTTCCTATTCTCTATCCTATCCTCTATCCTATCGTATCCTCTATCCTCTATCCTATCCTATCCTCTATCCTATTATATCCTCTATCCTATCCTATCCTCTATCCTATCCTATCCTCTATCCTATCCTATCCTCTATCCTATCCTATCCTCTATCCTATCCTATCCTCTATCCTATCCTATCCTCTATCCTATCCTATCCTCTATCCTATCCTATCCTCTATCCTATCCTATCCTCTATCCTATCCTATCCTCTATCCTATCCTATCCTCTATCCTATCCTATCCTCTATCCTATCCTATCCTCTATCCTATCCTATCCTCTATCCTATCCTATCCTCTATCCTATCCTATCCTCTATCCTATCCTATCCTATCCTATCCTCTATCCTATGCTATCCTCTATCCTATCCTATCCTCTATCCTATCCTATCCTCTATCATATCCTATAGTCTATCCCATCCTGTCTTCTATCCTATAATATCATCTATGCTATCCTATTCTCTATCCTATCCTATCCTATCCTCTATCCTATCCTATTCTCTATCCTATCCTATCCTATCCTCTACCGTATCCTATCCTGTATCCGATCCAATCCCATATCGTATCCTCTATCCTATCCTATTCTCTATCCTATCCTATATCCTATCGTATCCTCTATCCTATCTTATCCTCTGTCCTATTCTACACTCTATCCTATCCTTTCCGCCATCCTATCCTATCCTGTCCTCTATCGAATCCTATCCTCTATCCTATCCAATCCCCTATCCTATCCTCTATCCGATCCTATCCTCTATCCTATCCTATCCTCTATAATATCGTTTCCTCTGTCCTATAATGTCCTCTATCCTATAATATCATCTATCCTATCCTATTCTCTATCCTATCCTATCCTATCCTCTATCGTATCCTATCCTCTATCCTATCCAATCCTATATCCTATTATCTATCCTATCCTATCCTCTATCGTATCCTATCCCCTATCCTATCCTATCCTCTATTCTATTCTATCCTCTATCCTATCCTATCCTCTATCGTCTCCTGTCCTCTATACTATCCAATCCCCTATCCTATCCAATCCCCGATCCTATCCTCTATCCTACCCTTTCCGCTATGCTATCCTATCCTCTATAATATCGTATCCTCTGTCCTATCCTATCCTATACTCTATCCTATCCTATCCTCTATCCTATCCTATCCTCTATCCTATCCTATCCTCTATCCTATCCTATCCTATCCTATCCTCTACCGTATCCTATCCTGTATCCGATCCAATCCCCTATCGTCTCCTCTATCCTTTCCTATTCTCTATCCTATCCTCTATCCTATCGTATCCTCTATCCTCTATCCTATCCTATCCTCTATCCTATTATATCCTCTATCCTATCCTATCCTCTATCCTATCCTATCCTCTATCCTATTCTATCCTCTATCCTATCCTATCCTCTATCGTCTCCTGTCCTCTATACTATCCAATCCCCTATCCTATCCAATCCCCTATCCTATCCTCTATCCTACCCTTTCCGCTATGCTATCCTATCCTCTATAATATCGTATCCTCTGTCCTATCCGTCCTCTATCCTACAATATCATCTATCCTATCCTATCCTCTATCCTATCCTATCCTATCCTCTACCCTATCCTATCCTCTATCCTATCCTATCCTCTATCCTATCCTATCCTCTATCATATCCTTTCCTCTATCTTATCATATCCTCTATCCTATCCTATCCTCTATCCTATCCCATTCTCTATCCTATCCTATCCTCTTTCCTATCCTATCCTCTATCCTATCCAATCCTATATCGTATCCTCTATCCTATCCAAACCTTTATCCTATCCTATCGTCTATCCTATCCTATCCCCTATCCTATCCTATCCTCTATCCTATCCTATCCTCTATCCTATCCTATCCTCTATCCTATCCTATCCTCTATCCTATGCTATCCTCTATCCTATCCTATCCTCTAACCTATCCTATCCTCTATCCTATCCTATCCTCTATCCCATCCTGTCCTCTATCCTATAATATCATCTATCCTATCCTATTCTCTATCCTATCCTATCCTATCCTCTACCGTATCCTATCCTGTATCCGATCCAATCCCCTATCGTATCCTCTATCCTATCCAATCCTCTATCCTATCCTCTATCCTATCCTATCCTCTAACTTATCCTATCCTCTATCCTATCTTATCCTCTATCCTATTCTATACTCTATCCTATCCTTTCCGCCATCCTATCCTATCCTGTCCTCTATCGAATCCTATCCTCTATCCTATCCTCTATCCTATCCTATCCTCTATCCGATCCTATCCTCTATCCTATCCTATCCTCTATAATATCGTTTCCTCTGTCCTATAATGTCCTCTATCCTATAATATCATCTATCCTATCCTATTCTCTATCCTATCCTATCCTATCCTCTATCGTATCCTATCCTCTATCCTATCCAATCCTATATCCTATTCTCTATCCTATCCTATCCTCTATCGTATCCTATCCCCTATCCTATCCTATCCTCTATCCTATTCTATCCTCTATCCTATCCTATCCTCTATCGTCTCCTGTCCTCTGTACTATCCAATCCCCTGTCCTATCCAATCCCCTATCCTATCCTCTATCCTACCCTTTCCGCTATGCTATCCTATCCTCTATCCTATCCAATCCTATATCGTATCCTCTATCCTATCATATCCTCTATCCTATTCTATCCTTCTCTATTATCCTATCCTCTATCCTATCCTATCCTCTATCCTATCCTATCCTCTATCCTATCCTATCCTCTATCCTATTCTATCCTTCTCTCCTATCCTATCCTCTATCCTATCCTATCCTCTATCCTATCGTATCCTCTATCCTATCCAATCCTCTATCCTATCCTCTATCCTATCCTATCCTCTAACTTATCCTATCCTCTATCCTATCCTATCCTCTATCCTATCATATCCTCTATCCTATCCCATTCTCTATCCTATCCTATCCTCTTTACTATCCTATTGTCTATCCTATCCTATCCTTTATCCTATCCTATCCTCTCACCAATCCTATCCTCAATCCTATCCTATCCTCTATCCTATCCTATCCTCTATCCTATCCTATCCTCTATCCTATCCTATCCTCTATCCTATCCTATCCTCTAACCTATCCTATCCTCTATCCTATCCTCTATCCTATCCTATCCTCTATCCTATTCTATCCTTCTCTATTATCCTATCCTCTATCCTATCCTATCCTCTATCCTATCCTATCCTCTATCCTATCCTATCCTCTATCCTATTCTATCCTTCTCTCCTATCCTATCCTCTATCCTATCCTATCCTCTATCCTATCGTATCCTCTATCCTATCCAATCCTCTATCCTATCCTCTATCCTATCCTATCCTCTAACTTATCCTATCCTCTATCCTATCCTATCCTCTATCCTATCATATCCTCTATCCTATCCTATCCTCTATCCTATCCTATCCTCTATCGTCTCCTGTCCTATACTCTATCCTATCCTATCCTCTATCCTATCCTATCCTCTATCCTATCCTATCCTCTATCCTATCCTATCCTCTATCCTATCCTATCCTCTATCCTATCCTATCCTCTATCCTATCCTATCCTCTATCCTATCCTATCCTCTATCCTATCCTATCCTCTATCCTATCCTATCCTCTATCCTATCCTATGCTCTATCCGATCCTATCCTCTATCCTATCCTATCCTCTATCTTATCCTATCCTCTATCCTATCCTATCCTCTATCCTATCCCATTCTCTATCCTATTCTATCCTCTTTCCTATCCTATCCTCTATCCTATCCAATCCTATATCGTATCCTCTATCCTATCATATCTTCTATCCTATCCTATCCTCTATCCTATCCTATCCTCTATCCTATCCTATCCTCTATCCTATCCTATCCTATATCCTCTCCTATCCTCTATCCTATGCTATCCTCTATCCTATCCTATCCTCTATCCTATCCTATCCTCTATCCTATCCAATCCTCTATCCTATCCTGTCCTCTATCCTATAATATCATCTATCCTATCCTATCCTCTACCGTATCCTATCCTGTATCCAATCCAATCCCCTATCGTCTCCTCTATCCTATCCTATTCTCTATCCTATCCTCTATCAATATCGGATCCTCTATCCCATCCAATCCTCTATCCTATCCTCTATCCTATCCTATCCTCTAACTTATCCCATCCTCTATCCTATCCTATCCTCTATCCTATCCTATCCTCTATCCTATCCTATCCTCTATCCTATCCTATCCTCTATCCTATGCTATCCTCTATCCTATCCTATCCTCTATCCTATCCTATCCTCTATCCTATCCTATCCTCTATCCTATCCTATCCTCTATCCTATCCTATCCTCTATCCTCTCCTATCCTCTATCCTATCCTATCCTCTATCCTATCCTATGCTCTATCCGATCCTATCCTCTATCCTATCCTATCCTCTATCTTATCCTATCCTCTATCCTATCCTATCCTCTATCCTATCCCATTCTCTATCCTATCCTATCCTCTTTCCTATCCTATCCTCTATCCTATCCAATCCTATATCGTATCCTCTATCCTATCATATCCTCTATCCTATCCTTTTTTTTTTTTTTTTTTTTTTAGGAGTATTTGTCTATATTCTTTAAATTGCAAATTCAAATTTCGTATAAAACCGCTGGTTTTAAATTGTTTCTCGCCTGTTAACAAATAGTTTCTATTTTAATTTCGATTTCGCTTATGCTTCGCTCGCTTAAATTCTATCGGTTACTAAATATATTAATTCTTCGCTTCTATCTGAATATGATTTATTCTAATTTTTTCCTACATCTCTAATCGCTCGCGGCTATCTGTTGCTTAATTTATTAATTAATCTAAAGGGTATACTAGTCTATTTTAATTTATTATTATGCTAGTACTACTATACTATACTATACCACATAATATACCATGTACTACCTAATAAACTAAATAAACTAATCCTATTCTACGGTATTCCAATGCTATTATAATTAAATTAAATTATCTCTAATTAAATTAAATTATCTCTAAAGTTACGCCTCGTCTCGCCTGGCTTGTATGGCCGAAGGATCGCTCGCGGCTATCTGTTGCTTAATTTATTAATTAATCTAAAGAATATAATAGTCTATTTTAATTTATTACTATGCTAATACTACTATACTATATAATATACTATGTACTAACTAATAAACTAAATAAACTAATCCTATTCTACGGTATTCTAGTGCTATTCTAATTAAATTAAATTATCTCTAAAGTTACGCCTCGTCTCGCCTGGCTTGTATGGCCGAGGGAAAGGTATTACTAATTATAAAAAATTTTTATTATGTTTTTCTACCTATGCTAAATTTTCGTTAATCTCTCCCTGTATATATCCCTATATTCTATACCTAATTTTAAACGCAAAAAACCCTCAAAAAACCCCTTTTTTGGCTTTGCGCCAAGAGCAAAGTGGCCTTTTTTGCCTGGTTTACCCCCTTTTTTTATTACTTCTTCGTATAGGCCTGGACGTTCCGGTCACTCGGCCTGTACAAATTTTTTCCAAAAATCGGCTCCTTATATAAGTAAAAACCCGATTTTCGGTCAAAAAGTGGGGGTAGGCGGGTTTTTCCCCCACCACGGGGTTTTCCCAAACCCCTCCCCACCCTTAGTTCTTATCTTTATTTTTAAAGGGCCTCTACGTGCTCGGTTAGTCTCGAGTTCCTGAAAAATTAATTTGCCACCCGGTATAACCGTTTCTCCAAGTTTGTCCTATCGGGCCGTTCGTGGGCTCGTTGGAAAGGTCTATCCGAGTGCACTATCGTTATCGTATCTACTTTACTCTACCACTCTAAACACGCCTCTGTTTCCTCGTATCTCCGAACAGGGAGGGGGGATCGAAAAGTTTTCCCCACCCGGGAGAAATATCTCCCTTTTGGACCCTATCTACTCTACACCTCTTGTAAATACTACGTATAAAATTTCAGATCAATCGGAGCATTTTCGGTGTTTCGCTATCTCTATTCGGGCTGTTATCCTTTTCTTTTATCTAGTAACGACTTACTCTTTTGCTCCGACCGACCCTTCGCACTTGTACTCCTCTCTCCTCAGGTCCCTTCCGGTATTTTTTCACAACGTTCAAGTCCTTTATATGCACACGATTTCCTAATTTCGACTATTTTATCCAATTATTCGAGGTATAAATCACTTATTGCGCGTTTATAGCTACAATTAATTTTCTAATAGTCCAAATTATTCTCATTATTCACTTATTTTCGGCACTTTAATCGCTGCTATCTTCGCGTCGTTAGTCTATTTTTGTCTATTTATATTCTAATTATTTATTTATTTAATTCTCCAGTTTTTTCGCGTTAACCGCGTATATTGTTCACTGGGTATCAAATTTCTTATTATTTTCCAACTATATTCGGAACTCGCGAGTATTTGTTTCAAAGTTCGCGTTTTTCGCGTGCAAATTCTCGCGGTAACTTCAGCTTCTGCTTTTTTATTTCACGATTCCCGGTAGTTATTAAATTCATACAATTATCACTGTATCTTTATTTAATACTCCGAAAAAGAAATTCAAAACTAAGCTATATCGTTAGAGATTCACTTTGTTCTATGCTCTTTCGAGGTTCGAATCGATCTCAATCCTCTATCCTATCCTATCCTCTATCCTATCCAAACCTTTATCCTATCCTATCCTCTATCCTATCCTATCCCCTATCCTATCCTATCCTCTATCCTATCCTATCCTCTATCCTATCCTATCCTCTATCCTATCCTATCCTCTATCCTATCCTATCCTCTATCCTATGCTATCCTCTATCCTATCCTATCCTCTATCCTATCCTATCCTCTATCCTATCCAATCCTCTATCCTATCCTGTCCTCTATCCTATAATATCATCTATGCTATCCTATTCTCTATCCTATCCTATCCTATCCTCTACCGTATCCTATCCTGTATCCGATCCAATCCCCTATCGTCTCCTCTATCCTATCCTATTCTCTATCCTATCCTCTATCCTATCGGATCCTCTATCCTATCCAATCCTCTATCCTATCCTCTATCCTATCCTATCCTCTAACTTATCCCATCCTCTATCCTATCCTATCCTCTATCCTATCCTATCCTCTATCCTATCCTATCCTCTATCCTATCCTATCCTCTATCCTATGCTATCCTCTATCCTATCCTATCCTCTATCCTATCCTATCCTCTATCCTATCCTATCCTCTATCCTATCCTATCCTCTATCCTATCCTATCCTCTATCCTATCCTATCCTCTATCCTATCCTATCCTCTATCCTATGCTATCCTCTATCCTATCCTATCCTCTATCCTATCCTATCCTCTATCCTATCCTATCCTCTATCCTATCCTATCCTCTATCCTATCCTATCCTCTATCCTATGCTATCCTCTATCCTATCCTATCCTCTATCCTATCCTATCCTCTATCCTATGATATCCTCTATCCTATCCTATCCTCTATCCTATCCTATCCTCTATCCTATCCTATCCTCTATCCTATCCTATCCTCTATCCTATCCTATCCTCTATCCTATGCTATCCTCTATCCTATCCTATCCTCTATCCTATCCTATCCTCTATCCTATCCTATCCTCTATTCTATCCTATCCTCTATCCTATCCTATCCTCTATCCTATCCTATCCTCTATCCTATCCTATCCTCTATCCTATCCTATCCTCTATCCTAACCTATCCTCTATCCTATCCTATCCTCTATCCTATGATATCCTCTATCCTATCCTATCCTCTATCCTATCCTATCCTCTATCCTATGATATCCTCTATCCTATCCTATCCTCTATCGTATCCTATCCTCTATCCTATCCTATCCTCTATTCTATCCTATCCTCTATCCTATCCTATCCTCTATCCTATCCTATCGTCTATCCTATCCTATGCTCTATCCTATCCTATCCTCTATCCTATCCTATCCTCTATCCTATCCTATCCTCTATCCTATCCTATCCTCTATCTTCTCCTATCCTCTATCCTCTCCTATCCTCTATTATATCACATTCTCTATCCTGTCCTATCCTCTTTCCTATCCTATCCTCTATCCTATCCAAACCTATATCGTATCCTCTATCCTATCCTATCCTCTATCCTATCCAAACCTTTATCCTATCCTATCCTCTATCCTATCCTATCCCCTATCCTATCCTATCCTCTATCCTACCCTATCCTCTATCCAATCCTATCCTCTATCCTATACTATCCTCTATCCTATGCTATCCTCTATCCTATCCTATCCTCTATCCTATCCTATCCTCTATCCTATCCTATCCTCTATCCTATCCAAACCTTTATCCTATAATATCCTCTATCCTATCCTTTCCCCTATCCTATGCTATCCTCTATCCTATCCTATCCTCTATCCTATCCTATCCTCTATCCTATCCTATTGTCTTTCCTATCCTATCCTTTATCCTATCCTATCCTCTCACCAATCCTATCCTCTATCCTATCCTATCCTCTATCCTATCCTATCAACTATCCTATCCTATCCTCTATCCTATCCTATCCTCTATCCTATCCTATCCTCTATCCTATCCTATCCTCTATCCTATCCTATCCTCTATCCCATCCTGTCCTCTATCCTATAATATCATCTATCCTATCCTATTCGCTATCCTATCCTATCCTATCCTCTACCGTATCCTATCCTGTATCCGATCCAATCCCCTATCGTCTCCTCTATCCTATCCTATTCTCTATCCTATGCTTTATCCTATCGGATCCTCTATCCTATCCAATCCTCTATCCTATCCTCTATCCTATCCTATCCTCTATCCTATCCTATCCTCTATCCTATCCTATCCTCTATCCTATCCTATCCTCTATCCTATCCTATTGTCTTTCCTATCCTATCCTTTATCCTATCCTATCCTCTCACCAATCCTATCCTCTATCCTATCCTATCCTCTATCCTATCCTATCAACTATCCTATCCTATCCTCTATCCTATCCTATCCTCTATCCTATGCTATCCTCTATCCTATCCTATCCTCTATCCTATCCTATCCTCTATCATATCCTATTGTCTATCCCATCCTGTCCTCTATCCTATAATATCATCTATGCTATCCTATTCTCTATCCTATCCTATCCTATCCTCTATCCTATCCTATTCTCTATCCTATCCTATCCTATCCTCTACCGTATCCTATCCTGTATCCGATCCAATCCCCTATCGTATCCTCTATCCTATCCTATTCTCTATCCTATCCTATATCCTATCCTATCCTCTATCCTATCCTATCCTCTATCCTATCCTATCCTATCCTCTACCGTATCCTATCCTGTATCCGATCCAATCCCCTATCCTCTCCTCTATCCTATCTTCTATACTATCCTATCCTCTATTAGATCGTATTCTCTATAATATCGTATCCTCCATCGTTTCCAATCCTCTTTCCTATAATATCACCTATCCTATCCTGTTCTCTATCCTATACTATCCTCTATCCTATCCAATCCTATATCGTATCCTCTATCCTATCCTATCCTCTATTTTATCCCATTCTCTATCCTATCCTATCCTCTTTCCTATCCTATCCTCTATCCTATCCAATCCTATATCGTAACCTCTATCCTATCCTATCCTCTATCCTATCCAAACCTTTATCCTATCCTATCCTCTATCCTATCCTATCCCCTATCCTATCCTATCCTCTATCCTATCCTATCCTCTATCCTATCCTATTCTCTATCCTATGCTATCCTCTATCCTATCCTATCCTCTATCCAATGCTATCCTCTATCCTATCCTATCCTCTATCCTATCCTATCCTCTAGCCTATCCTATCCTCTATCCCATCCTGTCCTCTATCCTATAATATCATCTATCCTATCCTATTCTCTATCCTATCCTATCCTATCCTCTACAGTATCCTATCCTGTATCCGATCCAATCCCCTATCGTATCCTCTATCCTATCCTATTCTCTATCCTATCCTATATCCTATCGTATCCTCTATCCTATCCAATCCCCTATCCTATCCAATCCCCTATCCTATTCTCTATCGTATCCCATCCTCTATAATATCGTATCCTCTATCATATTCTATCCTCTATCCCATAATATCCTCAATCGTATCCTATCCTCTATCCTATCCGATCCTCTACCCTATCCTATCCTCTACCCTACCCTATTCTCTATCCTATCCTATCCTCTATCCTATCCAATCCAATATCCTATCCCCTATCGTCTCCTATCCTCTATCCTATCCTCTAGCCTATCCTATTCTCTATCATATCCTCTATCGTATCCTATCATCTATCCTATCCTATCCTCTATCCTATCCTATCCTCTATCCTATCCAATCCTCTATCCAATTCTCTATCCGATCCTATCGTCTATCCTATCCTATCCTCTATAATATCGTAACCTTTATCCTATACTATTCTCAATCCTATCCACTCCTTTATACTATAAAATCCTCTATCGTATCCTCTATCCTATCCAATCCCCTATCCTATCCTCTATCCGATCCTATCCTCTATCCTATCCTATCCTCTATCCTATCTAAACCCCTATCCTATCCTATCCTCTATCCTATCCTATCCTATCTATTATTGTATCCTCTATAATATCGTATCCTCCATCCTATCCTATCCTCTTTCCTATCCTATCCTCAATCCTATCGTATCCTCTATAATATCGTATCCTCTATCCTATCCTATCCTCTATCCTATAATATCATCTATCCTATCCTATTCTCTATCCTACCCTATCCTCCATCCTATCCTATCCTCTATCGTCTCCTATCCTCTATCCTATCCCATCCTCTATCCTATCCTTTCTCCTATCCTATCCTATATCATATCCTATCGACTATCGTCTGCTATATCCTATCCTATCTACTATCCTATCCTATCCTCAATCCTATCCTATCCTCTATCGTCTGCTCTACCCTATCCTATCCACCATCCTATCCTATCCTCTACCCTATCCTATCCTCTATCCTATCCAATCCCCTATCCTATCCTCTATCCTATCCTATCACATCCTATATCCTATCGTATACTCTATCCTATCCTATCCTCTATCCTATCCTCTACCCTATCCTATTCTCTATCCTGTCCAATATCCTATCCTATCCTCTATCCTATCCTATCCTCTATCCGATCCCATCCTCTATCTTATCCTATCCTCTATAATATCGTATCCTCTATCCTATCCTATCCTCTATCCTATAATATCAGCTATCCTGTCCTATTCTCAATCCTATCCTATCCTCTATCCTATCCTATCCTATCCTATCTATTATTGTATCCTCTATAATATCGTATCCTCCATCCTATCCTATCCTCTTTCCTATCCTATCCTCAATCCTATCGTATCCTCTATAATATCGTATCCTCTATCCTATCCTATCCTCTATCCTATAATATCATCTATCCTATCCTATTCTCTATCCTACCCTATCCTCCATCCTATCCTATCCTCTATCGTCTCCTATCCTCTATCCTATCCCATCCTCTATCCTATCCTTTCTCCTATCCTATCCTATATCATATCCTATCGACTATCGTCTGCTATATCCTATCCTATCTACTATCCTATCCTATCCTCAATCCTATCCTATCCTCTATCGTCTGCTCTATCCTATCCTATCCACCATCCTATCCTATCCTCTACCCTATCCTATCCTCTATCCTATCCAATCCCCTATCCTATCCTCTATCCTATCCTATCCCATCCTATATCCTATCGTATACTCTATCCTATCCTATCCTCTATCCTATCCTCTACCCTATCCTATTCTCTATCCTGTCCAATATCCTATCCTATCCTCTATCCTATCCTACCCTCTATCCGATCCCATCCTCTATCTTATCCTATCCTCTATAATATCGTATCCTCTATCCTATCCTATCCTCTATCCTATAATATCAGCTATCCTGTCCTATTCTCAATCCTATCCTATCCTCTATCCTATCCAATCCCCTATCCTACCCAATCCCCAATCCTATTCTCTACCGTATCCTATCCTCTATAATATCGTATCCTCTATCCTATCCTATCCTCTATCCTATCCTATCCTCTATCCTATCCTATCCTCTATCCTATCCGATCCTCTATCCTATCCTATCCTCTATCCGATCCAATCCTCTATCCTATCCTATCCTCCATAATATAGTATCCTCTATCCTATCCTATCCACTATCCTATCCTACCCTCAATCCTATCCTATCCTCTATCCTATCCTATCCTCTCTTCTACACTATCCTGTATCCTATCCTATTCCCTATCCGATCCTATCCTCTATCCTAGCCCTATCATCTATACTATCCTATCCTCTATCCTATCCTCTCCTCTATCCTATCCTATTGTCTATCCTATCGTATCCTCAATCCTATCATATCGTCCATCCTATCCTATTCTCTATCCTATCATATCCTTTACCCTACCCTTTCCTCTCTCCTATCCTATCCTCAATCCTATCCTATCCTCTATCCGATCCTATCCTCTATCCTATCTTATCCTCTATAATATCGTATCCTCTATCCAATCCTATCCTCTATCCTATCCTCTACCCTATCCTATTCTCTATCCTGTCCTCTATCCTATCCTATCCTCTATCCTATCCTATCCTCTATCCGATCCCATACCCTATCTTATCCTATCCCCTATAATATCGTATCCTCTATCCTATCCTATCCTCTATCATATAGTATGAGCTATCCTGTCGTATTCTCTATCCTATCCTATCCTCTATCCTATCCTATCCTCTATCGTCACCTATCCTCTATCGTCTCCTATCCTCTATCCTATCCTCTACCCTATCCTATTCTCTATCCTGTCCTCTATCCTATCCTATCCTCTATCCTATCCTATCCTCTAACCGATCCCATCCTCTATCCGATCCCATCCTCTATCTTATCCTATCCTCTATAATATCGTATCCTCTATCCTATCCTATCCTCTATCCTATCCTATCCTCTATCGTCACCTATCCTCTATCGTCTCCTATCCTCTATCCTATCCTCTACCCTATCCTATTCTCTATCCTGTCCTCTATCCTATCCTATCCTCTATCCTATCCTATCCTCTAACCGATCCCATCCTCTATCCGATCCCATCCTCTATCTTATCCTATCCTCTATAATATCGTATCCTCTATCCTATCCTATCCTCTATCCTATAATATCAGCTATCCTGTCCTATTCTCTATCCTATCCTATCCTCTATCCTATTATATCCTCTATCGTCTGCTATCCTCTATCCTATCCAATTCCCTATCCTATACTCTAACCTATCCTAATCTCCATTCTATTCTATATCCTATCCAATCCCCTATCCTACCCAATCCCCTATCCTATTCTCTACCGTATCCTTTCCTCTATAATATCGTATCCTCTATCCTATCCTATCCTCTATAATATCGTTTCCTCTATCATATCCTATCCTCTTTCCTATAATATTATCTATCCTATTATATTATCTATCCTATCCTCTTCTCTATCATATTCTATCCTCTATCCTATAATATCATCTATCGTATCCTATTCTCTATCCTACCCTATCCTCCATCCTATCCTATCCTCTATCGTCTCCTATCCTCTATCCTATCACATCCTCTATCCTATCCTTTCTCCTATCCTATCCTATCTCCTATCCTATCGACTATCGTCTGCTATATCCTATCCTATCTACTATCCTATCCTGTCCTCAATCCTATCCTATCCTCTATCGTCTGCTCTATCCTATCCTATCCACCATCCTATCCTATCCTCTACCCTATCCTATCCTCTATCCTATCCAATCCCCTATCCTATCCTCTATCCTATCCTATCCCATCCTATATCCTATCCTATACTCTATCCTATCCTATCCTCTATCCTATCCTATCATCTATCCTATCCTATCCTCTATCCTATCCAATTCCCTATCCTATCCTCTATCGTCTCCTATCCTCTATCCTATCCAATCCCCTATCCTATCCTCTATCCTATCCTATCCGATCCTCTATGCTATCCTATCCTCTATAATATCGTATCCTCTATCATATCCTATCCTCTTTCCTATCCAATCATCTATCCTATCCGATCCTCTATCCTATCCTATCCTCTATAATATCGTTTCCTCTATCATATCCTATCCTCTTTCCTATAATATTATCTATCCTATTATATTATCTATCCTATCCTCTTCTCTATCCTATCCTATCCTCTATCCTATCCTATCCTCTATCCCATCCTATCCTCTATCCTATCCTATCCTCTATCCTATCCTATCCTCTATCCGATCCAATCCTCTATCCTATCCTATCCTCCATAATATAGTATCCTCTGTCCTATCCTATCCACTATCCTATCCTACCCTCTATCCTATCCTATCCTCTATCCTATCCTATCCTCTATCCTATCCTATTGTCTATCCTATCGTATCCTCAATCCTATCATATCCTCCATCCTATCCTATTCTCTATCCTATCATATCCTTTACCCTACCCTTTCCTCTCTCCTATCCTATCCTCAATCCTATCCTATCCTCTATCCTATCCTATCCACTATCCTATCCTACCCTCAATCCTATCCTATCCTCTATCCTATCCTATCCTCTCTTCTACACTATCCTGTATCCTATCCTATTCCCTATCCGATCCTATCCTCTATCCTAGCCTATCCTCTATAATATCGTATCCTTTATCATATCCTATCCTCTATCCGATCCAATCCCCTATCCTATCATCTATAATATCGTATCCTCTATTATATTCTATCCTCTATACAATATTAACATCTATCCTATCCTATTCACTATCCTATCGTATCCTCTTTCCTATCCTATCATCTATCCTATCCTATCCTCTATTATATCCTATCCTCTATCCTATCCTATCCTCTATCGTCTGCTCTATCCTATCCTATCCACTATACTATCCTATCCTCTATCCTATCCTATACCCTATGCTATCCTATCCTCTATCCTATCCTATCCTCTATCCTATCCAATGCCCTATCCTATTCTCTATCCGATCCTATCGTCTATCCTATCCTATCCTCTATCCTATCCAATCCCCTATCCTATTCTCTATCGTATCCTATCCTCTATAATATCGTATCCTCTATCATATTCTATCCTCTATCCTATAATATCCTCAATCGTATCCTACCCTCTATCCTATCCGATCCTCTACCCTATCGTATCCTCTACCCTATCCTATTCTCTATCCTATCCTATCCTCTATCCTATCCAATCCAATATCCTATCCTCTATCCTATCCCCTATCCTATCCTATCCTCTATCCTATCCTATCCTCTATCCTATCCTATCCTCTATCCTATCCTATCCTCTATCCTATCCTATCCTCTATCTTATCCTATCCTCTATAATATCGTATCCTCTATCCTATCCTATCCTCTATCCTATAATATCAGCTATCCTGTCATATTCTCTATCCTATCCTATCCTCTATCGTCCCCTATACTCTATCCTATCCTCTAGCCTATCCTATTCTCTATCCTATTCTCTATCCTATCCTATCCTCTATCCTATCCTATCCTCTATCCTACCCTATCCTCTATCCTATCCTATCCTCTATCCTATCCTATCCTCTATCCTATCCTATCCTCTATCCTATCCTATTCTCCATCCTATCCTATCCTCTATCCAATCCTATCCTCTACCGTCTCCTATCCTCTATCGTCTCCTATCCTCTATCCTATCCTCTACCCTATCCTATCCTCTATTCTATCCAATCCCCTATCCTATTCTCCATTCTATCCTCTATCCTATCCTATCCTCTATCCTATCCAATCCCCTATCCTATCCAATCCCCTATCCTATTCTCTATCGTATCCTATCCTCTATAATATCGTATCCTCTATCATATTCTATCCTCTATCCTATAATATCCTCAATCCTATCCTATCCTCTATGCTATCCGATCCTCTACCCTATCCTATTCTCTACCCTATCCTATTCTCTATCCTGTCCTATCCTCTTTCCTATCCAATCCAATATCCTATCCTCTATCGTCTCCTATCCTCTATCCTATCCTCTAGCCTATCCTATTCTCTATCCTATTCTCTATCCTATCCTATCCTCTATCCTATCCTATCCTCTATCCTATCCTATCCTCTATCCTATCCTCTAGCCTATCCTATTCTCTATCCTATTCTCTATCCTATCCTATCCTCTATCCTATCCTATCCTCTATCCTATCCTATCCTCTATCCTATCCTATCCTCTATCCGATCCAATCCCCTATCCTATCATCTATCCTATCCTATCCTCTATTATATCCTATCCTCTATCCTATCCTATCCTCTATCGTCTGCTCTATCCTATCCTATCCACTATACTATCCTATCCTCTATCCTATCCTATACCCTATGCTATCCTATCCTCTATCCTATCCTATCCTCTATCCTATCCAATGCCCTATCCTATTCTCTATCCGATCCTATCGTCTATCCTATCCTATCCTCTATCCTATCCCATCCTCTATCCTATCCTATCCTCTATCTTATCCTCTCCTCTATCCTATCCTATCCTCTATCCTATCCTATCCTCTATCCGATCCAATCCTCTATCCTATCCTATCCTCCATAATATAGTATCCTCTATCCTATCCTATCCACTATCCTATCCTACCCTCAAACCTATCCTATCCTCTATCCTATCCTATCCTCTCTTCTACACTATCCTGTATTCTATCCTATTCCCTATCCGATACTATCCTCTATCCTAGCCTATCATCTATACTATCCTATCCTCTATCCTATCCTATCCTCTATCCTATCCTATCCTCTATCCTATCCTATTGTCTATCCTATCGTATCCTCAATCCTATCATATCCTCCATCCTATCCTATTCTCTATCCTATCATATCCTTTACCCTACCCTTTTCTCTCTCCTATCCTATCCTCAATCCTATCCTATTCTCTATCCTATCCTATCCACTATCCTATCCTACCCTCAATCCTATCCTATCCTCTATCCTATCCTATCCTCTCTTCTACACTATCCTGTATCCTATCCTATTCCCTATCCGATCCTATCCTCTATCCTAGCCTATCATCTATACTATCCTATCCTCTATCCTATCCTATCCTCTATCCTATCCTATCCTCTATCCTATCCTATTGTCTATCCTATCCTATCCTCTATCCTATCGTATCCTCGATCCTACCATATCCTCTATCCAATCCTATTTTCTATCCTATCCTATCCTCTATCCTATCCTATTCTCTAACCTATCCTATCCTCTATCCTATCCTATCCTCTATCCTATCCTATCCTCTATCCTATCCTCTATCGTCTCCCATCCTCTATCCTATCCTCTAGCCTATCCTATTCTCTATCCTATCCTATCCTCTATCCTATCCTATCCTCTATCCTATCAAATCCCCTATCCTATCCTATCCTCTATCCTATCCTATCCTCTATCCTATCCTATCCTCTATCCTATCCTATCCTCTATCCTATCCTATCCTCCATCCTATCCTATTCTCTATCCTATCATATCCTTTACCCTACCCTTTTCTCTCTCCTATCCTATCCTCAATCCTATCCTATCCTCTATCCTATCCTATCCACTATCCTATCCTACCCTCAATCCTATCCTATCCTCTATCCTATCCTATCCTCTCTTCTACACTATCCTGTATCCTATCCTATTCCCTATCCGATCCTATCCTCTATCCTAGCCTATCATCTATACTATCCTATCCCCTATCCTATCCTATCCTCTATCCTATCCTATCCCCTATCCTATCCTATTGTCTATCCTATCCTATCCTCTATCCTATCGTATCCTCGATCCTACCATATCCTCTATCCAATCCTATTCTCTATCCTATCCTATCCTCTATCCTATCCTATTCTCTAACCTATCCTATCCTCTATCCTATCCTATCCTCTATCCTATCCTATCCTCTATCCTATCCTCTATCGTCTCCCATCCTCTATCCTATCCTCTAGCCTATCCTATTCTCTATCCTATCCTATCCTCTATCCTATCCTATCCTCTATCGTATCAAATCCCCTATCCTATCCTATCCTCTATCCTATCCTATCCTCTATCCTATCCTATCCTCTATCCTATCCTATCCTCTATCCTATCCTATCCTCTATCGTATCCTATCCTCTATCCTATCCTATCCTCTATCCTATCCTATTCTCTATCCTATCCTATCCTCTATCCTATCCTATCCTCTATCCTATCCTATCCTCTATCCTATCCTATCCTCTATCCTATCCTATCCTCTATCCTATCCTATCCTCTATCCTATCCAATGCCCTATCCTATTCTCTATCCGATCCTATCGTCTATCCTATCCTATCCACTATCCTATCCAATCCTCTATCGTCTCCTATTCTCTATCCTATCCAATCTCCTATCCTATGCTCTATCCGATCCTATCCTCTATAATATCGTATCCTCTATCATATTCTATCCTCTATCCTATAATATCATCTATCCTATCCTATTCTCTATCCTATCCTATCCTCTATCCAATCCTATCCTCTATCGTCTCTTATCCTCTATCGTCTCCTATCCTCTATCCTATCCTCTACCCTATCCTATTCTCTATCCTCTCATCTATCCAATCATATCCTCTATCCTATCCTATCCTCTATCCGATCCCATCCTCTATCTTATCCTATCCTCTATAATATCGTATCCTCTATCCTATCCTATCCTCTATCCTATAATATCAGCTATCCTGTCCTATTCTCTATCCTATCCTATCCTCGATCCTATCCTATCCTCTATCGTCTCCTATCCTCTATTCTATCCAATCCCCTATCCTATCCTCTACCCTATACTATCCTCTATCCTATCCTATTCTCCATTCTATCCTCTATCCTATCCTATCCTCTATCCTATCCAATCCCCTATCCTATCCAATCCCCTATCCTATTCTCTATCGTATCCTATCCTCTATAATATCGTATCCTCTATCGTCTCCTATCCTCTATCCTATCCTATCCGCTATCCTATCCTATCCTCTATCCTATACTATTCTCTAACCTATCCTATCCTCTATCCTATCCTATCCTCTATCCTATCCTATCCTCTATCCTATCCACTATCGTCTCCTATCCTCTATCCTATCCTCTAGCCTATCCTATTCTCTATCCTGTCCTCTATCCTATCCTATCCTATATCATATCCTATCCTCTATCCGATCCAATCATCTATCCTATCCTATCCTCCATAATATAGTATCCTCTATCCTATCCTATCCACTATCCTATCCTACCCTCAATCCTATCCTATCCTCTATCCTATCCTATCCTCTCTTCTACACTATCCTGTATCCTATCCTATTCCCTATCCGATCCTATCCTCTATCCTAGCCTATCATCTATACTATCCTATCCTCTATCCTATCCTATCCTCTATCCTATCCTATTGTCTATCCTATCGTATCCTCAATCCTATCATATCCTCCATCCTATCCTATTCTCTATCCTATCATATCCTTTACCCTACCCTTTCCTCTCTCCTATCCTATCCTCAATCCTATCCTATCCTCTATCCTATCCTATCCACTATCCTATCCTACCCTCAATCCTATCCTATCCTCTATCCTATCCTATCCTCTCTTCTACACTATCCTGTATCCTATCCTATTCCCTATCCGATCCTATCCTCTATCCTAGCCTTTCATCTATACTATCCTATCCTCTATCCTATCCTATCCTATATCCTATCCTAACCTCTATCCTATCCTATCCTCTATCCTATCCTATCCTCTATCCTATCGTATCCTCGATCCTACCATATCCTCTATCCAATCCTATTCTCTATCCTATCCTATCCTCTATCCTATCCTATTCTCTAACCTATCCTATCCTCTATCCTATCCTATCCTCTATCCTATCCTATCCTCTAACCTATCCAATCCTCTATCCTATCCTCTATCGTCTCCCATCCTCTATCCTATCCTCTAGCCCATCCTATTCTCTATCCTATCCTATCCTCAATCCTATCCTATCCTATATCCTATCCAATCCCCTATCCTATCCTATCCTCTATCCTATCCAATCCCCTATCCTATGCTCTATCCGATAATATCCTCTATAATATCGTATCCTCCATCCTATCCTATGCTCTATCCTATCCTATCCTCTATCCTATCCTATCCTCTATCCTATCCTATCCTCTATCCTATCCTATCCTCTATCCTATCCTATCCTCTATCCTATCCTATCCTCTATCCTATCCTATCCTCTATCCTATCCTATCCTCTATCCTATCCTATCCTCTATCCTATCCTATCCTCTATCCTATCCTATCCTCTATCCTATCCTGTCCTCTATCCTATAATATCAGCTATCCTGTCCTATTCTCTATCCTATCCTATCCTCGATCCTATCCTATCCTCTATCGTCTCCTATCCTCTATTCTATCCAATCCCCTATCCTATCCTCTACCCTATACTGTCCTCTATCCTATCCTATTCTCCATTCTATCCTCTATCCTATCCTATCCTCTATCCTATCCAATCCCCTATCCTATCCAATCCCCTATCCTATTCTCTATCGTATCCTATCCTCTATAATATCGTATCCTCTATCATATTCTATCCTCTATCCTATAATATCCTCAAACCTATCCTATCCTGTGTGCTATCCGATACTCTACCCTATCCTATTCTCTACCCTATCCTATTCTCTATCCTGTCCTATCCTCTATCCTATCCAATCCAATATCCTATCCTCTATCGTCTCCTATCCTCTATCCTATCCTCTAGCCTATCCTATTCTCTATCCTATTCTCTATCCTATCCTATCCTCTATCCTATCCTATCCTCTATCCTATCCTATTCTCTATCCTATCCTATCCTCTATCCGATCCAATCCCCTATCCTATCATCTATAATATCGTATCCTCTATCATATTCTATCCTCTATACAAAATTAACATCTATCCTATCCTATTCACTATCCTATCGTATCCTCTTTCCTATCCTATCATCTATCCTATCCTATCCTCTATTATATCCTATCCTCTATCCTATCCTATCCTCTATCGTCTGCTCTATCCTATCCTATCCACTATCCTATCGTATCCTCTTTCCTATCCTATCATCTATCCTATCCTATCCTCTATTATATCCTATCCTCTATCCTATCCTATCCTCTATCGTCTGCTCTATCCTATCCTATCCACTATACTATCCTATCCTCTATCCTATCCTATACCCTATGCTATCCTATCCTCTATCCTATCCTATCCTCTATCATATCCAATGCCCTATCCTATTCTCTATCCGATCCTATCCTCTATCCTATCCTATCCTCTATCCTATCCACTATCGTCTCCTATCCTCTATCCTATCCTGTATCCTATCCTATTCTCTATCCTGTCATCTATCCAATCCTATCCTATATCATATCCAATCCTCTATCTTATCCTATCCTCTATAATATCGTATCCTCTATCCTATCCTATCCTCTATCCTATAATATCAGCTATCCTGTCCTATTCTCTATCCTATCCTATCCTCGATCCTATCCTATCCTCTATCGTCTCCTATCCTCTATTCTATCCAATCCCCTATCCTATCCTCTACCCTATACTATCCTCTATCCTATCCTATTCTCCATTCTATCCTCTATCCTATCCTATCCTCTATCCTATCCAATCCCCTATCCTATCCAATCCCCTATCCTATTCTCTATCGTATCCTATCCTCTATAATATCGTATCCTCTATCATATTCTATCCTCTATCCTATAATATCCTCAATCCTATCCTATCCTCCATGCTATCCGATCCTCTACCCTATCCTATTCTCTACCCTATCCTATTCTCTGTCCTGTCCTATCCTCTATCCTATCCAATCCAATATCCTATCCTCTATCGTCTCCTATTCTCTATCCTATCCTCTAGCCTATCCTATTCTCTATCCTATTCTCTATCCTATCCTATCCTCTATCCTATCCTATCCTCTATCCTATCCAATCCTCTATCCAATTCTCTATCCTATCCTATCCTCTATCCTATCTAAACCCCTATCCTATCCTATCCTCTATCCTATCCTATCGTATCTATTATTGTATCCTCTATAATATCGTATCCTCCATCCTATCTTATCCTCTTTCCTATCCTATCCTCAATCCTATCGTATCCTCTATAATATCGTATCCTCTATCCTATCCTATCCTCTATCCTATAATATCATCTATCCTATCCTATTCTCTATCCTACCCTATCCTCCATCCTATCCTATTCTCTATCGTCTCCTATCCTCTATCCCATCCCATCCTCTATCCTATCCTTTCTCCTATCCTATCCTATATCATATCCTATCGACTATCGTCTGGTATATCCTATCCTATCTACTATCCTATCCTATCCTCAATCCTATCCTATCCTCTATCGTCTGCTCTATCCTATCCTATCCACCATCCTATCCTATCCTCTACCCTATCCTATCCTCTGTCGTCTCCTATCCTCTATTCTATCCAATCCCCTATCCTATCCTATCCCATCCTATATCCTATCGTATCCTCTATCGTATCGTATCCTCTATCGTATCGTATCCTCAATCCTATCCTATCCTCTATCCTATCCAATCTCCTATCCTATCCAATCTCCTATCCTATCCAATCTCCTATCCTATCCTCTAACCTATCCTATTCTCTGTGCTATCGTCTATCCTATCCTATCCTCTATCCTATCCTATTCTCTGTGCTATCGTCTATCCTATCCTATCCTCTATCCTATCCCATTCTCTATCCTATCCTATCGCCTTTCCTATCCTATTCTCTATCCTATCCTATCCTTTATCCTATCCTATCCTCTCTCCAATCCTATCCTCAATACTATCCTGTCCTCTATCCTATCCTATCCTCTATCCTATCCAATCCTCTATCCAATTCTCTATCCGATCCTATCGTCTATCCTATCCTATCCTCTATAATATCGTATCCTTTATCCTATACTATTCTCAATCCTATCCACTCCTTTATACTATAAAATCCTCTATCGTATCCTCTATCCTATCCAATCCCCTAACCTATCCTCTATCCGATCCTATCCTCTATCCTATCCTATCCTCTATCCTATCTAAACCCCTATCCTATCCTATCCTCTATCCTATCCTATCGTATCTATTATTGTATCCTCTATAATATCGTATCCTCCATCCTATCTTATCCTCTTTCCTATCCTATCCTCAATCCTATCGTATCCTCTATAATATCGTATCCTCTATCCTATCCTATCCTCTATCCTATAATATCATCTATCCTATCCTATTCTCTATCCTACCCTATCCTCCATCCTATCCTATTCTCTATCGTCTCCTATCCTCTATCCCATCCCATCCTCTATCCTATCCTTTCTCCTATCCTATCC
Organism: Halictus rubicundus; assembly: GCF_050948215.1. NCBI lineage: Eukaryota > Metazoa > Arthropoda > Insecta > Hymenoptera > Halictidae > Halictus > Halictus rubicundus. Next base: position 99,845 of record NW_027488742.1, on the reverse strand, counting down.
TATATCATATCCTATCGACTATCGTCTGGTATATCCTATCCTATCTACTATCCTATCCTATCCTCAATCCTATCCTATCCTCTATCGTCTGCTCTATCCTATCCTATCCACCATCCTATCCTATCCTCTACCCTATCCTATCCTCTGTCGTCTCCTATCCTCTATTCTATCCAATCCCCTATCCTATCCTATCCCATCCTATATCCTATCGTATCCTCTATCGTATCGTATCCTCTATCGTATCGTATCCTCAATCCTATCCTATCCTCTATCCTATCCAATCTCCTATCCTATCCAATCTCCTATCCTATCCTCTAACCTATCCTATTCTCTGTGCTATCGTCTATCCTATCCTATCCTCTATCCTATCCTATTCTCTGTGCTATCGTCTATCCTATCCTATCCTCTATCCTATCCCATTCTCTATCCTATCCTATCGCCTTTCCTATCCTATTCTCTATCCTATCCTATCCTTTATCCTATCCTATCCTCTCTCCAATCCTATCCTCAATACTATCCTGTCCTCTATCCTATCCTATCCTCTATCCTATCCTATCCTCTATCCTATCCAATCCCCTATCCTATCCTCTATCCTATCCTATTCTCTCTGCTGTCCTCTATTGTATCCTATCCTCTATCCTATCCAATCCCCTATCCTATCCTCTATCCTATCCTATTCTCTATCCTATCCTATCCTTTATTATATCCTATCCTCTCTCCAATCCTATCCTCAATCCCATTCTATCCCCTATCCTATCCTATCCTCTATCCTATCCTATCCTCTATACTATCCTATCCTCTATACTATCGTATCCTCTATCCTATCATATCCTCTATCCTATCCTATTCTCTATCCTACCTTCCATTCCATTCTATCCTCTATCGTATCCTATCCTCTATCGTATCCAATCCGCTATCCTATCCTCTATCCTATCCTATCCTCAATACTATCCTATCCTCTATCCTATCCTATCCTCTATCCTATCCTATCCTCTATCCTATCCAATCCCCTATCCTATCCTCTATCCTATCCTATTCTCTGTGTTATCCTCTATTGTATCCTATCCTCTATCCTATCCGATCCACTATCCTATCCTATCCTCTATAATATCGTTTCCTCTATCATTCGTTTCCTCTTTCCTATAATATTATCTATCCTATTATATTATCTATCCTATCCTCTTCTCTATCGTATCCTATCCTCTATCCTATCCTATCCTCTATCGTCTCCTATTCTCTATCCTATCCAATCCCCTATCCTATCCTGTTTCTGTCCTATCCTCTAACCTATCCTATCCTATCCTCTATCCTATCGTATCCTCTATCCTTTCATATCCTCTATCCTATCCTATTCTCTATCCTATCTTCCATTCCATTCTATCCTCTACCGTATCCTATCCTCTATCCTATCCAATCCGCTATCCTATCCTCTATCCTATCCTATCCTCTATAATATCCTTTCCTCTGTCCTATCCTGTCCTCTATCCTGTAATATCATCTATCCTAACCTATTCTCTATCCTATCCTATCCTATCCTCTATCGTATCCTATTCTCTATCCTATCCAATCCTTTATCCTATTCTACCCTGTACCTTATCCCATCCTCTATCGTCTCCTGTCCTCTATCCTATCCAATCCCCGATCCTATCCTCTATCCTACCCTTTCCGCTATGCTATCCTATCCTCTATAATATCGTATCCTCTGTCCTATCCTTCCTCTATCCTACAATATCATCTATCCTATCCTATTCTCTATCCTATCCTATCGTATCCTCTATCGTATCGTATCCTCTATCGTATCGTATCCTCAATCCTATCCTATCCTCTATCCTATCCAATCCCCTATCCTATCCCTCTATCCTATCCTATTCTCTGTGTTATCCTCTATCCTATCCTATCCTCTATCCTATCCCATTCTCTATCCTATCCTATCGTCTTTCCTATCCTATTATCTATCCTATCGTATCCTCTTTCCTATAGTACCATCTATCCTATCCTATTCTCTATCGTCTCCTAGCCTGTATCCTATCCAATCTCCTATCCTATCCAATCTCCTATCCTATCCAATCTCCTATCCTATCCTCTATCCTATCCTATTCTCTGTGCTATCGTCTATCCTATCCTATCCTCTATCCTATCCTATTCTCTGTGCTATCGTCTATCCTATCCTATCCTCTATCCTATCCCATTCTCTATCCTATCCTATCGCCTTTCCTATCCTATTCTCTATCCTATCCTATCCTTTATCCTATCCTATCCTCTCTCCAATCCTATCCTCAATACTATCCTATCCTCTATCCTATCCTATCCTCTATCCTGTCCTATCGTCTATCCTATCCAATCCCCTATCCTATCCTCTATCCTATCCTATTCTCTCTGCTATCCTCTATTGTATCCTATCCTCTATCCTATCCAATCCCCTATCCTATCCTCTGTCCTATCCTATTCTCTATCCTATCCTATCCTTTATTATCTCCTATCCTCTCTCCAATCCTATCCTCAATCCCATTCTATCCCCTATCCTATCCTATCCTCTATCCTATCCTATCCTCTATACTATCCTATCCTCTATACTATCGTATCCTCTATCCTATCATATCCTCTATCCTATCCTATTCTCTATCCTACCTTCCATTCCATTCTATCCTCTATCGTATCCTATCCTCTATCCTATCCAATCCGCTATCCTATCCTCTATCCTATCCTATCCTCAATACTATCCTATCCTCTATCCTATCCTATCCTCTATCCTATCCTATCCTCTATCCTATCCTATCCTCTATCCTATCCAATCCCCTATCCTATCCTCTATCCTATCCTATTCTCTGTGCTATCCTCTATTGTATCCTATCCTCTATCCTATCCGATCCACTATCCTATCCTATCCTCTATAATATCGTTTCCTCTATCATTCGTTTCCTCTTTCCTATAATATTATCTATCCTATTATATTATCTATCCTATCCTCTTCTCTATCGTATCCTATCCTCTATCCTATCCTATCCTCTATCGTCTCCTATTCTCTATCCTATCCAATCCCCTATCCTATCCTGTTTCTGTCCTATCCTCTAACCTATCCTATCCTATCCTCTATCCTATCTTAGCCTCTATCCTTTCATATCCTCTATCCTATCCTATTCTCTATCCTATCTTCCATTCCATTCTATCCTCTACCGTATCCTATCCTCTATCCTATCCAATCCGCTATCCTATCCTCTATCCTATCCTATCCTCTATAATATCCTTTCCTCTGTCCTATCCTGTCCTCTATCCTGTAATATCATCTATCCTAACCTATTCTCTATCCTATCCTATCCTATCCTCTATCGTATCCTATTCTCTATCCTATCCAATCCTTTATCCTATTCTACCCCGTACCTTATCCCATCCTCTATCGTCTTCCGTCCTCTATCCTATCCAATCCCCGATCCTATCCTCTATCCTACCCTTTCCGCTATGCTATCCTATCCTCTATAATATCGTATCCTCTGTCCTATCCTTCCTCTATCCTACAATATCATCTATCCTATCCTATTCTCTATCCTATCCTATCGTATCCTCTATCGTATCGTATCCTCTATCGTATCGTATCCTCAATCCTATCCTATCCTCTATCCTATCCAATCCCCTATCCTATCCCTCTATCCTATCCTATTCTCTGTGTTATCCTCTATCCTATCCTATCCTCTATCCTATCCCATTCTCTATCCTATCCTATCGTCTTTCCTATCCTATTATCTATCCTATCGTATCCTCTTTCCTATAGTACCATCTATCCTATCCTATTCTCTATCGTCTCCTAGCCTGTATCCTATCCAATCTCCTATCCTATCCAATCTCCTATCCTATCCAATCTCCTATCCTATCCAATCTGCTATCCTATCCTCTATCCTATCCTATTCTCTGTGCTATCGTCTATCCTATCCTATCCTCTATCCTATCCTATTCTCTGTGCTATCGTCTATCCTATCCTATCCTCTATCCTATCCCATTCTCTATCCTATCCTATCGCCTTTCCTATCCTATTCTCTATCCTATCCTATCCTTTATCCTATCCTATCCTCTCTCCAATCCTATCCTCAATACTATCCTATCCTCTATCCTATCCCATTCTCTATCCTATCCTATCGTCTTTCCTATCCTATTATCTATCCTATCGTATCCTCTTTCCTATAGTACCATCTATCCTATCCTATTCTCTATCGTCTCCTAGCCTGTATCCTATCCAATCTCCTATCCTATCCAATCTCCTATCCTATCCAATCTCCTATCCTATCCAATCTGCTATCCTATCCTCTATCCTATCCTATTCTCTGTGCTATCGTCTATCCTATCCTATCCTCTATCCTATCCTATTCTCTGTGCTATCGTCTATCCTATCCTATCCTCTATCCTATCCCATTCTCTATCCTATCCTATCGTCTTTCCTATCCTATTATCTATCCTATCGTATCCTCTTTCCTATAGTACCATCTATCCTATCCTATTCTCTATCGTCTCCTAGCCTGTATCCTATCCAATCTCCTATCCTATCCAATCTCCTATCCTATCCAATCTCCTATCCTATCCAATCTGCTATCCTATCCTCTATCCTATCCTATTCTCTGTGCTATCGTCTATCCTATCCTATCCTCTATCCTATCCTATTCTCTGTGCTATCGTCTATCCTATCCTATCCTCTATCCTATCCCATTCTCTATCCTATCCTATCGCCTTTCCTATCCTATTCTCTATCCTATCCTATCCTTTATCCTATCCTATACTCTCTCCAATCCTATCCTCAATACTATCCTATCCTCTATCCTATCCTATCCTCTATCCTATCCTATCGTCTATCCTATCCAATCCCCTATCCTATCCTCTATCCTATCCTATTCTCTCTGCTATCCTCTATTGTATCCTATCCTCTATCCTATCCAATCCCCTATCCTATCCTCTGTCCTATCCTATTCTCTATCCTATCCTATCCTTTATTATCTCCTATCCTCTCTCCAATCCTATCCTCAATCCCATTCTATCCCCTATCCTATCCTATCCTCTATCCTATCCTATCCTCTATACTATCCTATCCTCTATACTATCGTATCCTCTATCCTATCATATCCTCTATCCTATCCTATTCTCTATCCTACCTTCCATTCCATTCTGTCCTCTATCGTATCCTATCCTCTATCCTATCCAATCCGCTATCCTATCCTCTATCCTATCCTATCCTCAATACTATCCTATCCTCTATCCTATCCTATCCTCTATCCTATCCTATCCTCTATCCTATCCAATCCCCTATCCTATCCTCTATCCTATCATATTCTCTGTGCTATCCTCTATTGTATCCTATCCTCTATCCTATCCGATCCTCTATCCTATCCTATCCTCTATAATATCGTTTCCTCTATCATTCGTTTCCTCTTTCCTATAATATTATCTATCCTATTATATTATCTATACTATCCTCTTCTCTATCGTATCCTATCCTCTATCCTATCCTATCCTCTATCGTCTCCTATTCTCTATCCTATCCAATCCCCTATCCTATCCTGTTTCTGTCCTATCCTCTAACCTATCCTATCCTATCCTCTATCCTATCGTATCCTCTATCCTATCATATCCTCTATCCTATCCTATTCTCTATCCTATCTTCCATTCCATTCTATCCTCTATCGTATCCTATCCTCTATCCTATCCAATCCGCTATCCTATCCTCTATCCTATCCTATCCTCTATAATATCCTTTCCTCTGTCCTATCCTGTCCTCTATCCTGTAATGTCATCTATCCTAACCTATTCTCTATCCTATCCTATCCTATCCTCTATCGTGTCCTATTCTCTATCCTATCCAATCCTATATCCTATTCTACCCTGTACCTTATCCCATCCTCTATCGTCTCCTGTCCTCTATCCTATCCAATCCCCGATCCCATCCTCTATCCTACCCTTTCCGCTATGCTATCCTATCCTCTATAATATCGTATCCTCTGTCCTATCCTTCCTCTATCCTACAATATCATCTATCCTATCCTATTCTCTATCCTATCCTATCGTATCCTCTATCGTATCGTATCCGCAATCCTATCCTATCCTCTATCCTATCCAATCCCCTATCCTATCCCTCTATCCTATCCTATTCTCTGTGCTATCCTCTATCCTATCCTATCCTCTATCCTATCCCATTCTCTATCCTATCCTATCGTCTTTCCTATCCTATTATCTATCCTATCGTATCCTCCTTCCTATAGTACCATCTATCCTATCCTATTCTCTATCGTCTCCTAGCCTGTATCCTATCCAATCTCCTATCCTATCCAATCTCCTATCCTATCCTCTATCCTATCCTATTCTCTATCCTATCCTATCGTTTATCCTATCCTATCCTCTCTCCAATCCTATCCTCAATCCCATTCTATCCCCTATCCTATCCTATCCCTCTATCCTATCCTATTCTCTGTGCTATCGTCTATCCTATCCTATCCTCTATCCTATCCCATTCTCTATCCTATCCTATCGCCTTTCCTATCCTATTCTCTATCCTATCCTATCCTTTATCCTATCCTATCCTCTCTCCAATCCTATCCTCAATACTATCCTATCCTCTATCCTATCCTATCCTCTATCCTATCCTATCGTCTATCCTATCCAATCCCCTATCCTATCCTCTATCCTATCCTATTCTCTCTGCTATCCTCTATTGTATCCTATCCTCTATCCTATCCAATCCCCTATCCTATCCTCTGTCCTATCCTATTCTCTATCCTATCCTATCCTTTATTATCTCCTATCCTCTCTCCAATCCTATCCTCAATCCCATTCTATCCCCTATCCTATCCTATCCTCTATCCTATCCTATCCTGTATACTATCCTATCCTCTATACTATCGTATCCTCTATCCTATCATATCCTCTATCCTATCCTATTCTCTATCCTACCTTCCATTCCATTCTATCCTCTATCGTATCCTATCCTCTATCCTATCCAATCCGCTATCCTATCCTCTATCCTATCCTATCCTCAATACTATCCTATCCTCTATCCTATCCTATCCTCTATCCTATCCTATCCTCTATCCTATCCAATCCCCTATCCTATCCTCTATCCTATCATATTCTCTGTGCTATCCTCTATTGTATCCTATCCTCTATCCTATCCGATCCTCTATCCTATCCTATCCTCTATAATATCGTTTCCTCTATCATTCGTTTCCTCTTTCCTATAATATTATCTATCCTATTATATTATCTATCCTATCCTCTTCTCTATCGTATCCTATCCTCTATCCTATCCTATCCTCTATCGTCTCCTATTCTCTATCCTATCCAATCCCCTATCCTATCCTATTCTCTCTGCTATCCTCTATTGTATCCTATCCTCTATCCTATCCAATCCCCTATCCTATCCTCTATCCTATCCTATTCTCTATCCTATCCTATCCTTTATCCTATCCTATCCTCTCTCCAATCCTATCCTCAATCCCATTCTATCCCCTATCCTATCCTATCCTCTATCCTATCCTACCCTCTATACTATCCTATCCTCTATACTATCGTATCCTCTATCCTATCATATCCTCTATCCTATCCTATTCTCTATCCTACCTTCCATTCCATTCTATCCTCTATCGTATCCTATCCTCTATCCTATCCTATCCTCAATACTATCCTATCCTCTATCCTATTCTATCCTCTATCCTATCCTATCCTCTATCCTATCCAATCCCCTATCCTATCCTCTATCCTATCCCTGTCTATGTGCTATCCTCTATTGTATCCTATCCTCTATCCTATCCGATCCTCAATCCTATCCTATCCTCTATAATATCGTTTCCTCTATCATTCGTTTCCTCTTTCCTATAATATTATCTATCCTATTATATTATCTATCCTATCCTCTTCTCTATCGTATCCTATCCTCTATCCTATCCTATCCTCTATCGTCTCCTATTCTCTATCCTATCCAATCCCCTATCCTATCCTGTTTCTGTCCTATCCTCTAACCTATCCTATCCTATCCTCTATCCTACCCTTTCCGCTATGCTATCCTATCCTCTATAATATCGTATCCTCTGTCCTATCCTTCCTCTATCCTACAATATCATCTATCCTATCCTATTCTCTATCCTATCCTATCGTATCCTCTATCGTATCGTATCCTCTATCCTATCCTATCCTCTACCCTATCCTATCCTCTATCCTATCCTATCCTCTATACTATCCTATCCTCTATCCTATCCTATCCTCTATACTATCCTATCCTCTATCCTATCGTATCCTCTATCCTATCATATCCTCTATCCTATCCTATCCTCTATCCTACCGTATCCTCTATCTTATCATATCCTCTATCCTATCCTATTCTCTATCCTATCTTCCATTCCATTCTATCCTTTATCGTATCCTATCCTCTATCCTATCCAATCCGCTATCGTATCCTCTATCCTATCCTATCCTCTATCCTATCCTGTTCTCTATCCTATAATATCATCTATCCTATCCTATTCTCTATCCTATCCTATCCTATCCTCTACCGTCTCCTATCCTGTATCCGATCCAATCCCCTATCGTATCCTCTATCCTATCCTATTCTCTATCCTATCCTCTATCCTATCGTATCCTCTATCCTATAAAATCCTCTATCCTATCCTCTATCCTATCCTATCCTCTAACGTATCCTATTCTCTATCCTATCTTATCCTCTATCCTATTCTATACTCTATCCTATCCTTTCCGCCATCCTATCCTATCCTGTCCTCTATCGAATCCTATCCTCTATCCTATCCAATTCCCTATCCTATCCTTATCCGATCCTATCCTCTATCCTATCCTATCCTCTATAATATCGTTTCCTCTATCCTATCCTGTCCTATATCCTACAATATCATCTATCCTATCCTATTCTCCATTCTGTCCTATCCTATCCTCTATCGTATCCTATCCTCTATCCTATCCAATCCGATATCCTATTCTCTATCCTATCCTATCCTCTATCGTATCCTATCCTCTATCCTATCCTATCCTCTATCCTTTTCTATCCTCTATCCTATCCTATCCTCTATCCTTTTCTATCCTCTATCGTATCCTATCCTCTATCCTATCCTATCCTCTATCATATCCTATCCTCTATCCTATCCTATCCTCTATCCTATCCTATCCTCTATCCTATCCTATCCTCTATCCTATCCTATCCTCTATCCTATCCTATCCTCTATCCTATCCTATCCTCTATCCTATGCTATCCTCTATCGTATGCAATCCCCAATCCTACCCTCTATCCTATCCTATCCTGTATCCTATCCAATCCTCTATCCTATCCTCTATCCTATCTTCTATGCTATCCTATCCTCTATCCTATCCTATCCGATCCTCCATCCTATCCTATTCTCTATAATATCGTATCCTTTATCATATCCTATCCTCTTTCCTATAACATCATCTACCCTATCCGAATCTCTTTCCTATCCTATCCTCTTTCCTATCCTATCCTCAATCCTATCCTATACTCTATCCTATCCAATCCCCTATCCTATCCTCTATCCTATCCTATTCTCTGTGCTATCCTCTATCCTATCCTATCCTCTATCCTATCCCATTCTCTATCCTATACTATCCTCTTTCCTATCCTATTCTCTATCCTATCCTATCCTTTATCCTATCCTATCCTTTCTCCAATCCTATCCTCAATGCTATCCTATCCTCTATCCTATCCTATCCTCTATCCTATCCTATCCTCTATCCTATCCTATTCTCTATCCTATCGTATCCTCTTTCCTATAATACCATCTATCCTATCCTTTTCTCTATCGTCTCCTAGCCTGTATCCTATCCAATCTCCTATCCTATCCTCTATCCTATCCTCTATGCTATCCTATCCTCTACCCTGTCCTATCCTCTATCCTATCCTATCCTCTATCCTACCGTTTCCGCTATGCTATCCTATTCTGTATAATATCGTATCCTCTGTCCTATCCTTCCTCTATCCTACAATATCATCTATCCTATCCTATTCTCTATCCTATCCTATCGTATCCTCTATCGTATCGTATCCTCAATCCTATCCTATCCTCTATCCTATCCAATCCCCTATCGTATCCTCTATCCTATCCTATCCTCTATCCTATCCTATCCTCTATCCTATCCTATCCTCTATCCTATCCTATCCTCTATAAGATCGTATCCTCTATCCTATCCTGTCCTCTATCCTATAATATCCTCTATCCTATCCTATCCTCTATCGTATCGTATCCTCAATCCTATCCTATCCTCTATCCTATCCAATCCCCTATCGTATCCTCTATCCTATCCTATCCTCTATCCTATCCTATCCTCTATCCTATCCCATCCTATCCTCTATCCTTTCCTATCCTCTATCCTATCCTATCCTCTATCCTATCCCATCCTCCATCGTATCCTATCCTGTATCCGATCGAATCCCCTATCCTATCCTCTATCGTATCCTATCCTCTATCGTATCCTATCCTCTATCCTATCCGATCCTATATCCTATCCTCTATCCTATTCTATACTCTATCCTATCCTTCCCGCCATCCTATCCTATCCTGTCCTCTATCGAATCCTATCCTCTATCCGATCCATTCCGCTATCCTATCCCAGCCTGTATAATATCGTATCCTCTGTCCTATCCCTACTCTATCCTATAATATCATGTATCCTATCCTATCCTATCCTGTATCCTATCCAATCCTATATCCTATACTCTATCCTATCCTATTCTCTATCCTATCCTATCCTCTATCGTATCCTATTATCTATCCTATCCTATCCTCTATCCTATTCTATCCTCTATCCTAGCCTATTCTCTATCCTATCCTATCCTCTATCCTATCCCATCCTATCCTCTATCCTTTCCTATCCTCTATCCTATCCTATCCTCTATCCTATCCCATCCTCCATCGTATCCTATCCTGTATCCGATCGAATCCCCTATCCTATCCTCTATCGTATCCTATCCTCTATCGTATCCTATCCTCTATCCTATACGATCCTATATCCTATCCTCTATCCTATTCTATACTCTATCCCATCCTTTCCGCCATCCTATCCTATCGTGTCCTCTATCTAATCCTATCCTCTATCCTATCCAATCCCCTATCCTATACTCTATCATATCCTATCATCTATCCTATCATATCCTCTATCCTATCCTATCCTCTATCCTATCCTATCCTCTATCATATCCTATCCTCTATCCTATCCTATCCTCTATCCTATCCTATCCTCTATCCTATCCTATCCTCTATCCGATCGTATCCTCTATCCTATCCTATCCTCTATCCTATCCTATCCTCTATCATATCCTATCCTCTATTCTATCCAAACCTCTATCCTATCCTATCCTCTAACCTATCCTATCCTCTATCCTATCCAATCCTCTATCCTATCCTATCCTATATCCTATCCTATCCTCAACCCTAGCCTATCCTCAATTCTATCCTATACTCCATCCTATCCTATCCGCTATCCTATCCTATTCTCTGTGCTATCCTCTATCCTATCCTATCCCTTATCCTATCGTATTCTCTATCCTATCCTATCGTATCCTCTATCGTATCCTATCCTCTATCCTATGCAATCGTATATCCTATACTCTATCCTATCCTATCCTCTATCCTATCCTATCCTCTATCCTATCCTACACTCTATCCTATCCTTTCCGTTATCCTATCTTATCCTCTATCCTATCCTATCCTCCATCCTATCCTATCCTCTTTCCTATAATATCATCTATCCTATCCTATCCTCTATCGTATACAATCCCCAATCCTACCCTCTATCCTATCCTATCCTCTATCGTATCCTATCCTGTATCCTATCCAATCCCCTATCCTATCCTATTCTCTATCCTATCCTCTATCGTATCGTATCCTGTATCCTATCCAATCCTCTATCCTATCATCTATCCTATCCTCTATCCTATCCAATCCGCTATCCTATCCTCTATCCTATCCTATCCTCTATCCTATCCTATCCTCTATCCTATCCTGTCCTCTATCCTGCAATAGCATCTATCCTATCCTATTCTCTATCCTATCCTATCCTCTATCCTATCCTATCGTCTATCCTATCCAATCCCCTATCCTATCCTCTATCCGACCCTATAATCTATCCTATCCTATCCTCTAGCCTATCCTATCCTCTATCCTATCCTATCCTCTATCCTATCCAATTTTCTATCCTATCCTATCCTGTATCCTATCCAATCCCCTATAATATACTCTAACACATCCTATCCTCTATCCTATCCTATCCTCTATCCTATCCTATCCTCTATCCTATCCTCCATCCTATCCTATCCTCTATCCTATAATATCATCTATCCTATCCTCTTCCCTATCCTATCCTATCCTCTATAATATCGTATCCTGTATCCTATCCTATCCTCTTTCCTATCCTATCCTCAATCCTATCCTATCCTCTATCCTATCCTATCCTCTATCCTATCCAATCCTCTATCCTTTCCGATCCTCTATCCTATCGTATCCTCTATAATATCGTATCCTCTATCATATCCTATCCTCTTTCCTATAATATCATTTATCCTATCCTATTCCCTATCCTATCATATCCTCTATCCTATCCTAACCTCTATCCTATCCTATCCTCGTTCCTATCCTATCCTCGTTCCTATCCTATCCTCAATTCTATTCTATACTGCATCCTATCCTATCCGCTATCCTATCCTATCCTCTATCCTATCCAATCCTCTATCCTATCATCTATCCTATTCTGTATCCAATCCTATCCTATTTCGCCTCCTATCGTCTATCCTATCCAATCCCCTATCCTATCCTCTATCCTATCCTTTCCCCTATCCTATCCTTTCCTCTATCCTACCCTATCCTCTAGAAGATCGTATCCTCTATCCTATCCAATCCTCTATCCTATCCGAGCCTCTAACCTATCCTATTCTCCATCCTGTCCTATCCTCTATCCTATCCTCTATAATATCGTATCCTCTGTCCTATCCTTCCTCTATCCTACAATATCATCTATCCTATCCTATTATCTATCCTATCCTATCGTATCCTCTATCGTATCGTATCCTCTATCGTATCGTATACTCAATCCTATCCTATCCTCTATCCTATCCAATCCCCTATCCTATCCCTCTATCCTATCCAATTATCTGTGCTATCCTCTATCCTATCCTATCCTCTATCCTATCCCATTCTCTATCCTATCCTATCGTCTTTCCTATCCTATTATCTATCCTATCGTATCCTCTTTCCTATAGTACCATCTATCCTATCCTATTCTCTATCGTCTCCTAGCCTGTATCCTATCCAATCTCCTATCCTATCAAATCTCCTATCCTATCCTCTATCCTATCCTATTCTCTATCCTATCCTATCCTTTATCCTATCCTATCCTCTCTCCAATCCTATCCTCAATCCCATTCTATCCCCTATCCTATCCTATCCTCTATCCTATCCTATTCTCTCTGCTATCCTCTATTGTTTCCTATCCTCTATCCTATCCAATCCCCTATCCTATCCTCTATCCTATCCTATTCTCTATCCTATCCTATCCTTTATCCTATCCTATCCTCTCTCCAATCCTATCCTCAATCCCATTCTATCCCCTATCCTATCTTATCCTCTATCCTATCCTATCCTCTATACTATCCTATCCTCTATACTATCGTATCCTCTATCCTATCATATCCTCTATCCTATCCTATTCTCTATCCTACCTTCCATTCCATTCTATCCTCTATCGTATCCTATCCTCTATCCTATCCAATCCGCTATCCTATCCTCTACCCTATCCTATCCTCAATACTATCCTATCCTCTATCCTATCCTATCCTCTATCCTATCCTATCCTCTATCCCATCCAATCCCCTATCCTATCCTCTATCCTATCCTATTCTCTGTGCTATCCCCTATTGTATCCTATCCTCTATCCTATCCGATCCTCTATCCTATCCTATCCTCTATAATATCGTTTCCTCTATCATTCGTTTCCTCTTTCCTATAATATTATCTATCCTATTATATTATCTATCCTATCCTCTTCTCTATCGTATCCTATCCTCTATCCTATCCTATCCTCTATCGTCTCCTATTCTCTATCCTATCCAATCCCCTATCCTATCCTGTTTCTGTCCTATCCTCTAACCTATCCTATCCTATCCTCTATCCTACCGTATACTCTATCTTATCATATCCTCTATCCTATCCTATCCTCTATCCTATCCTATCCTCTATTCTATCCAAACCTCTATCCTATCCTATCCTCTAACCTATCCTATCCTCTATCCTATCCCATTCTCTATCCTATCCTATCGTCTTTCCTATCCTATTATCTATCCTATCGTATCCTCTTTCCTATAGTACCATCTATCCTATCCTATTCTCTATCGTCTCCTAGCCTGTATCCTATCCAATCTCCTATCCTATCCAATCTCCTATCCTATCCTCTATCCTATCCTATTCTCTATCCTATCCTATCCTTTATCCTATCCTATCCTCTCTCCAATCCTATCCTCAATCCCATTCTATCCCCTATCCTATCCTATCCTCTATCCTATCCTATTCTCTCTGCTATCCTCTATTGTATCCTATCCTCTATCCTATCCAATCCCCTATCCTATCCTCTATCCTATCCTATTCTCTATCCTACCTTCCATTCCATTCTATCCTCTATCGTATCCTATCCTCTATCCTATCCTATCCTCAATACTATCCTATCCTCTATCCTATCCTATCCTCTATCCTATCCTATCCTCTATCCTATCCAATCCCCTATCCTATCCTCTATCCTATCCTATTCTCTGTGCTATCCTCTATTGTATCCTATCCTCTATCCTATCCGATCCTCTATCCTATCCTATCCTCTATAATATCGTTTCCTCTATCATTCGTTTCCTCTTTCCTATAATATTATCTATCCTATTATATTATCTATCCTATCCTCTTCTCTATCGTATCCTATCCTCTATCCTATCCTATCCTCTATCGTCTCCTATTCTCTATCCTATCCAATCCCCTATCCTATCCTGTTTCTGTCCTATCCTCTAACCTATCCTATCCTATCCTCTATCCTATCGTATCCTCTATCCTATCATATCCTCTATCCTATCCTATTCTCTATCCTATCTTCCATTCCATTCTATCCTCTATCGTATCCTATCCTCTATCCTATCCAATCCGCTATCCTATCCTCTATCCTATCCTATCCTCTATAATATCCTTTCCTCTGTCCTATTCTGTCCTCTATCCTGTAATATCATCTATCCTAACCTATTCTCTATCCTATCCTATCCTATCCTCTATCGTATCCTATTCTCTATCCTATCCAATCCTATATCCTATTCTACCCTGTACCTTATCCCATCCTCTATCGTCTCCTGTCCTCTATCCTATCCAATCCCCGATCCTATCCTCTATCCTACCCTTTCCGCTATGCTATCCTATCCTCTATAATATCGTATCCTCTGTCCTATCCTTCCTCTATCCTACAATATCATCTATCCTATCCTATTCTCTATCCTATCCTATCGTATCCTCTATCGTATCGTATCCTCTATCCTATCCTATCCTCTATCCTATCATATCCTCTATCCTATCCTATCCTCTATACTATCCTATCCTCTATCCTATCGTATCCTCTATCCTATCATATCCTCTATCCTATCCTATCCTCTATCCTACCGTATCCTCTATCTTATCATATCCTCTATCCTATCCTATTCTCTATCCTATCTTCCATTCCATTCTATCCTTTATCGTATCCTATCCTCTATCCTATCCAATCCGCTATCCTATCCTCTATCCTATCCTATCCTCTATCCTATCCTGTTCTCTATCCTATAATATCATCTATCCTATCCTATCCTCTATCCTATCCTATCCTCTATCCTATCCTATCCTCTATCATATGCTATCCTCAATCGAATCCTATCCTATCCTCTATCCTATCGTATCCTCTATCCTATCGTATCCTCTATCCTATCCTATCCTCTAACCTATCCTATCCTTAATCCTATCCTATCCTCCATGCTATCCTATCCTCTATCCTATCCTATCATATCATCTATCGTATCCTATCCTCTATCCTATCCTATCTTGTATCCTATCCTATCCTCTATCCTATCCTATCCTCTATCCTATCCTATCCTCCATCCTATCCTATCCTCTATCCTATCCTGTATCCTATCCTATCCTCTATCCTATCCTGTACTCTATCCTATCCCATCCTCTATCCTATCCTATCCCCTATAATATAGTATCCTCTATCCTATAATATCATCTATCCTATCCTATTCTCTATCCTATCCTATCCTCTATCGTATCCTATCCTCTATCCTATCCAATCCTCTATCCTATCCTCTATCCCGTTCTGATCTCTATCCAATTCTATCGTCAATCCTATCCTATCCTCTATGCTATCCTATCCTCTATCCTATCCTATCGTCTATCCTATCCTATCCTCTATCCTATCCTATCATCTATCCTATCCTATCCACTATCCTATCCTATCCTCTATCCTATCCTATCCTCTATCCTATCCTATCCTCTATGCTATCCTATCCTCTATCCTATCCTATCGTCTATTCTATCCTATCCTCTATTCTATCCTATCCTCTATCCTATCCTATCCACTATCCTATCCTATCCTCTATCCTATCCTATCCTCTATCCTATCCTATCCTCTATCCTATCCTGTCCTCTACCCTATCCTCGATCCTATCCTATCCTCTCTCCTATAATATCATCTATCCTATCCTCTTCCCTATCCTATCCTATCCTCTATAATATCGTATCCTGTATCCTATCCTGTACTCTTTCCTATCCTATCCTCAATCCTATCCTATCCTCTATCCTATCGTATCTTCTATCCTATCCAATCCTCTATCCTTTCCGATCCTCTATCCTATCGTATCCTCTATAATATCGTATCCTCTATCATATCCTATCCTCTTTCCTATAATATCATTTATCCTATCCTATTCCCTATCCTATCCTATCCTCTATCCTATAATATCCTCTATAATATCGTATCTTCTAACCTATCCTATCCTCAATCCTATCCTATCCTATCCTCTGTGCTATAATATCCTCTATCCTATCCTATCCTCTATCCTATCCTATCCTCCATCCTATCCTATCCTCTATCCTATCCTGTATCCTATCCTATCCTCTATCCTATCCTGTACTCTATCCTATCCCATTCTCTATCCTATCCTATCCCCTATAATAACGTATAATCTATCCTATAATATCATCTATCCTATCCTATTCTCTATCCTATCATATCCTCTATCCTATCCTATCCTCTATCGTATCCTATCCTCTAAACTATCCAATCCTCTATCCTGCCATCTATCCCGTCCTGTCCTCTATCCTATCCTATCGTCAATCCTATAATATCATCTATCCTATCCTATCCTCTATCCTATCCTATCCTGTATCCTATCCTATCCTCTATCCTATCCTATCCTCTATCCTATCCTATCCTCTATCCTATCCTATCCTCTATCCTATCCTATCCTCTATCCTATCCTATCCTCTATCCTATCCTATCCTCTATCCTATCCTATCCTCTATCCTATCCTCTATCCTATCCTATCCTCTATCCTCTATCGTATCCTATCCTCTATCCTATCGAATCCTCTATCCTGTCCTCTATCCCGTCCTGTCCTCTACCCTATCCTATCGTCAATCCTATAATATCATCTATCCTATCCTATCCTCTATCATATCCTATTCTCTATCCTATCCTATCCACTATCCTATCCTCTATCCTATCCTATCCTCTATCCTTTCCAATCCTCTATCCTATACACTATCCTATCCTCTATCATATGCTATCCTCAATCGAATCCTATCCTATCCTCTATCCTATAATCTCATCTATCCTACCCTATTCTCTATCCTATCCCATCCTCTTCCCTATCCCATACTGTATCCTATCATATCCTCTATCCTATCCTATCCACTATCCTATCCTATCCTCTTTCCTATCCTATTTTCTATCCTATCCTATCCTCTATCCTATCCTATCCTCTATCCTATCCTATCCTCTATCCTATCCTATCCTCTATCCTATCCTATCCTATTTCCTATCCTGTCCTCTATCCTATCGTATCCTCTATCCTATGCAATCCCCTATCCTATCCTCTATCCTATCCTATCCTCTATCCTATCCAATCCCCTATCCTATTCTCTATCCTATCCAATACTCGATCCTATTCTATCCTCTATCCTATCCTATCCTCTATCCTATCCTATCCTCTTATCTATCCTATCCTATCGTCTATAATATCGTATCCTCTGTCCTATCCTTGCTCTATCCTATAATATCATATATCCTATCCTATTCTCTATCCTATCCCATCCTATCTTCTATCGTATCCTATCCTCTATCCTATCCAATCCTCTATCATATCCTCTATCCTATCCTCTATCCTATCCTATCCTCTATCCTATCCTATCCTCTATCCTACCCTATCCTCTATAATATCGTATCCTCTATCATATCATATCCTCTTTCCTATAATATCATCTATCCTATCCAATCGCCTATCCTATCCTGTATCCTATCCTATTCTCTTTGCTATCCTCTATCCTATCCTATCCACTATCCTATCCTATCCTTTATCCTATCCTATCCTCTCTCCAATCCTATCCTCAATCCTATCGTATCCTCTATCCTATCCTATCCTCTATCCTATCCTATCCTCTATCCTATCCTATCCTCTATCCTATCCTATCCTCTATCCTATCCTATCCTCTATCCTATCCTATCCGCTATCCTATCCTATCCTCTATCCTATCCTATCATCTATCCTATCCTATCCTCTATCCTATCCTAACCTCTATCCTATCCTATCCTTCTCTCCTATCCTATCCTCTATCCTATCCTATCCTCTATCCTATCCTATCCTATCCTCTATCCTATCCTATCCACTATCCTATCCTATCCTCTATCCTATCCTATCCTCTATCCTATCCTATCCTCTATCCTATCCTCCATCCTATCCTATCCTCTATCCTATAATATCATCTATCCGATCCTCTTCCCTATCCTATCCTATCCTCTATAATATCGTATCCTGTATCCTATCCTGTCCTCTTTCCTATCCTATCCTCAATCCTATCCTATCCTCTATCCTATCGTATCCTCTATCCTATCCAATCCTCTATCCTGTCCGATCCTCTATCCTATCGTATCCTCTATAATATCGTATTCTCTTTCCTATCCTATCCTCTATAAGATCGTATCCTCCATCCTATCCTGTCCTTTATCCTATAATATCATCTATCCTATCCTATCCTCTGTCCAATCATATCCTGTATTATATCCTATCCTCTATCCTATCCTAGCATCTAACCTATCCTATACGCAATCCTATCCTATCCTCTATCCTATCCAATCCCCTATGCTATCCTCTATCGTATCCTATCCTGTATCATATCCAATCCTATATCCTATCCTCTATCCTATCCTGTCCTCTATCCTATCCTATCCTCTATCCTATGCTATCCTCTATCCTATCCTACCCTCTATCCTATCCTATCCCCTATCCTATCCTATCGTCTATCCTATCCTATCCTCTATCCTATCCTATCCTCTATCCTATCCAATCCCCTATCCTATACTCTATCATATACTATCATCTATCCTATCATATCCTCTATTCTATCCTATCCTCTATCCTATCCTATCCTCTAGCCTATCCTATCCTCTAACCTATCCAATCCCCTATCCTATCATCTATCCTATCCTATCCTCTATCGTATCCAATCCCCTATCCTATTCTCTATCCTATCCAATACTCGATCCTATTCTATCGTCTATCCTATCCTATCCTCTATCCTATCCTATCCTCTTCTCTATCCTATCCCATCCTCTATCCTATCCTATACTCTATCGTATCCTGTCCTCTATCCTATCCAATCCTTTATCCTATCCTCTATCCTATCCTATCCTCTATCCTATCCTATCCTCTATCATATCCTATCCTCTATCCTATCCTATCGTTTATCCTATCCTATCCTCTATCCTATCCTATCCTCTATCATATCCTATCCTCTATCCTATCCTATCCTCTATCCTATCCTATCCTCTTTCCTATCCTATCCTCAATCCTATCCTATCCACTATCCTATCCTATCCTCTATCCTATCCTATCCTCTATCCTACCCTATCCTCTATAATATCGTATCCTCTATTATATCATATCCTCTTTCCTATAATATCATCTATCCTATCCAATAGCCTATCCTATCCTGTATCCTATCCTATTCTCTATGCTATCCTCTATCCTATCCTATCCACTACCCTATCCTATCCTCTTTCCTATCCTATTCTCTATCCTATCCCATCCTCTATCCTATCCTATACTCTATCGTATCCTGTCCTCTATCCTATCCAATCCTTTATCCTATCCTCTATCCTATCCTATCCTCTATCCTATCCTATCCTCTATCATATCCTATCCTCTATCCTATCCTATCGTTTATCCTATCCTATCCTCTATCCTATCCTATCCTATACCCTATTCTATCCTCTATAATATCTTCTCCTCTATCCTATCCTTTCCTCTATCCTATCCTATCCTCTATCCTATCCTATCCTCTATCCTCTATCCTTTCCAATCCTCTATCCTATACTCTATCCTATCCTCTATCATATGCTATCCTCAATCGAATCCTATCCTATCCTCTATCCTATAATATCATCTATCCTACGCTATTCTCTATCCTATCCCATCCTCTTCCCTATCCCATACTGTATCCTATCATATCCTCTATCCTATCCTATCCACTATCCTATCCTATCCTCTTTCCTATCCTATTTTCTATCCTATCCTATCCTCTTTCCTATCCTATCCTCAATCCTATCCTATCCACTATCCTATCCTATCCTCTATCCTATCCTATCCTCTATCCTACCCTATCCTCTATAATATCGTATCCTCTATTATATCATATCCTCTTTCCTATAATATCATCTATCCTATCCAATAGCCTATCCTATCCTGTATCCTATCCTATTCTCTATGCTATCCTCTATCCTATCCTATCCACTACCCTATCCTATCCTCTTTCCTATCCTATTCTCTATCCTATCCCATCCTCTATCCTATCCTATACTCTATCGTATCCTGTCCTCTATCCTATCCAATCCTTTATCCTATCCTCTATCCTATCCTATCCTCTATCCTATCCTATCCTCTATCATATCCTATCCTCTATCCTATCCTATCGTTTATCCTATCCTATCCTCTATCCTATCCTATCCTATACCCTATTCTATCCTCTATAATATCTTCTCCTCTATCCTATCCTTTCCTCTATCCTATCCTATCCTCTATCCTATCCTATCCTCTATCCTCTATCCTTTCCAATCCTCTATCCTATACTCTATCCTATCCTCTATCATATGCTATCCTCAATCGAATCCTATCCTATCCTCTATCCTATAATATCATCTATCCTACGCTATTCTCTATCCTATCCCATCCTCTTCCCTATCCCATACTGTATCCTATCATATCCTCTATCCTATCCTATCCACTATCCTATCCTATCCTCTTTCCTATCCTATTTTCTATCCTATCCTATCCTCTATCCTATCCTATCCTCTATCCTATCCTATCCTCTATCCTATCCTATCCTCTATCCTATCCTATCCTCTATCCTATCCTGTACTCTATCCTATCCCATCCTCTATCCTATCCTATCCCCTATAATATCGTATCCTCTATCCTATAATATCATCTATCCTATCCTATTCTCTATCCAATCCTATCCTCTATCCTATCCTATCCTCTATCGTATCCTATCCTCTATCCTATCCAATCCTCTATCCTATCCTCTAGCCCGTCCTGTCCTCTATCCTATCCTGTACTCTATCCTATCCCATCCTCTATCCTATCCTATCCCCTATAATATCGTATCCTCTATCCTATAATATCATCTATCCTATCCTATTCTCTATCCTATCCTATCCTCTATCCTATCCTATCCTCTATCGTATCCTCTCCTCTATCCTATCCAATCCTCTATCCTATCCTCTATCCCGTCCTGTCCTCTATCCTATCCTATCGTCTATTCTATCCTATCCACTATTCTATCGTATCCTCTATCCTATCCTATCCACTATTCTATCGTATCCTCTATCCTATCCTATCCACTATCCTATCCTATCCTCTATCCTATCCTATCGTCTATCCTATCCTATCCTCTAACCTATCCTATCCATAATCCTATCCTATCCTCCATGCTATCCTATCCTCTATCCTATCCTATCATATCATCTATCGTATCCTATCCTCCATGCTATCCTATCCTCTACCCTATCCTATCATATCATTTATCGTATCCTATCCTCTATCCTATCCTATTCTCTATCCTATCCTATCCTCTATCCTATCCTATACTTTACGTTTCCTGTCCTCTATCCTATCCAATCCTCTTTCCTATCCTATCCTCAATCCTATCCTATCCACTATCCTATCCTATCCTCTATCCTATCCTATCCTCTATCCTACCCTATCCTCTATAATATCGTATCCTCTATTATATCATATCCTCTTTCCTATAATATCATCTATCCTATCCAATAGCCTATCCTATCCTATCCTCTATCCTATCCTATCCTCTATCCTGTCATATCCTCTATCCTACCCTCCATCCTATCCTATCCTCTATCCTATAATATCATCTATCCTATCCTCTTCCCTATCCTATCCTATCCTCTATAATATCGTATCCTGTATCCTATCCTGTACTCTTTCCTATCCTATCCTCAATCGTATCCTATCCTCTATCCTATCGTATCTTCTATCCTATCCTATCCTCTATCCTATCCTATCCTCTATCCTTTCCCATCCTCTATCCTAACCTATCCTCTATCCTATCCTATCCTATTTCCTATCCTGTCCTCTATCCTATCGTATCCTCTATCCTATGCAATCCCCTATCCTATCCTCTATCCTATCCTATCCTCTATCCTATCCAACCCCTATCCTATTCTCTATCCTATCCAATACTCGATCCTATTCTATCCTCTATCCTATCCTATCCTCTATCCTATCCTATCCTCTTATCTATCCTATCCTATCGTCTATAATATCGTATCCTCTGTCCTATCCTTGCTCTATCCTATAATATCATATATCCTATCCTATCCTCTATCCTATCCCATCCTATCTTCTATCGTATCCTATCCTCTATCCTATCCAATCCTCTATCATATCCTCTATCCTATCCTCTATCCTATCCTATCCTCTATCCTATCCTATCCTCTATCCTACCCTATCCTCTATAATATCGTATCCTCTATCATATCATATCCTCTTTCCTATAATATCATCTATCCTATCCAATCGCCTATCCTATCCTGTATCCTATCCTATTCTCTTTGCTATCCTCTATCCTATCCTATCCACTATCCTATCCTATCCTTTATCCTATCCTATCCTCTCTCCAATCCTATCCTCAATCCTATCGTATCCAATATCCTATCCTATCCTCTATCCTATCCTATCCTCTATCCTATCCTATCCTCTATCCTATCCTATCCTCTATCCTATCCTATCCTCTATCCTATCCTACCCTCTATCCTATCCTATCCTCTATCCTATCCTATCCTCTATCCTATCCTATCCTCTATCCTATCCTATCCTCTATCCTATCCTATCCTCTATCCTATCCTATCCTCTATCCTATCCTATCCGCTATCCTATCCTATCCTCTATCCTATCCTATCCTCTATCCTATCCTATCCTCTATCCTATCCTAACCTCTATCCTATCCTATCCTTCTCTCCTATCCTATCCTCTATCCTATCCTATCCTCTATCCTATCCTATCCTATCCTCTATCCTATCCTATCCAGTATCCTATCCTATCCTCTATCCTATCCTATCCTCTATCCTATCCTATCCTCTATCCTATCCTATCCTCTATCCTATCCTCCATCCTATCCTATCCTCTATCCTATAATATCATCTATCCGATCCTCTTCCCTATCCTATCCTATCCTCTATAATATCGTATCCTGTATCCTATCCTGTCCTCTTTCCTATCCTATCCTCAATCCTATCCTATCCTCTATCCTATCGTATCCTCTATCCTATCCAATCCTCTATCCTGTCCGATCCTCTATCCTATCGTATCCTCTATAATATCGTATTCTCTTTCCTATCCTATCCTCTATAAGATCGTATCCTCCATCCTATCCTGTCCTTTATCCTATAATATCATCTATCCTATCCTATCCTCTGTCCAATCATATCCTGTATTATATCCTATCCTCTATCCTATCCTAGCCTCTAACCTATCCTATACGCAATCCTATCCTATCCTCTATCCTATCCAATCCCCTATGCTATCCTCTATCGTATCCTATCCTGTATCATATCCAATCCTATATCCTATCCTCTATCCTATCCTGTCCTCTATCCTATCCTATCCTCTATCCTATGCTATCCTCTATCCTATCCTACCCTCTATCCTATCCTATCCCCTATCCTATCCTATCGTCTATCCTATCCTATCCTCTATCCTATCCTATCCTCTATCCTATCCAATCCCCTATCCTATACTCTATCATATACTATCATCTATCCTATCATATCCTCTATTCTATCCTATCCTCTATCCTATCCTATCCTCTAGCCTATCCTATCCTCTAACCTATCCAATCCCCTATCCTATCATCTATCCTATCCTATCCTCTATCGTATCCAATCCCCTATCCTATTCTCTATCCTATCCAATACTCGATCCTATTCTATCGTCTATCCTATCCTATCCTCTATCCTATCCTATCCTCTTCTCTATCCTATCCTATCCTCTTCTCTATCCTATCCTATCGTCTATAATATCGTATCCTCTGTCCTATCCTTGCTCTATCCTATAATATCATATATCCTACCCTATTCTCTATCCTATCCCATCCTATCTTCTATCGTATCCTATCCTCTATCCTATCCAATCCTCTATCATATCCTCTATCCTATCCTCTATCCTATCCTATCCTCTATCATATCCTATCCTCTATCCTATCCTATCCTCTATCCTATCCTATCCTCTTTCCTATCCTATCCTCAATCCTATCCTATCCACTATCCTATCCTATCCTCTATCCTATCCTATCCTCTATCCTACCCTATCCTCTATAATATCGTATCCTCTATTATATCATATCCTCTTTCCTATAATATCATCTATCCTATCCAATAGCCTATCCTATCCTGTATCCTATCCTATTCTCTATGCTATCCTCTATCCTATCCTATCCACTACCCTATCCTATCCTCTTTCCTATCCTATTCTCTATCCTATCCCATCCTCTATCCTATCCTATACTCTATCGTATCCTGTCCTCTATCCTATCCAATCCTTTATCCTATCCTCTATCCTATCCTATCCTCTATCCTATCCTATCCTCTATCATATCCTATCCTCTATCCTATCCTATCGTTTATCCTATCCTATCCTCTATCCTATCCTATCCTCTATCATATCCTATCCTCTATCCTATCCTATCCTCTATCCTATCCTATCCTCTTTCCTATCCTATCCTCAATCCTATCCTATCCACTATCCTATCCTATCCTCTATCCTATCCTATCCTCTATCCTACCCTATCCTCTATAATATCGTATCCTCTATTATATCATATCCTCTTTCCTATAATATCATCTATCCTAACCAATAGCCTATCCTATCCTGTATCCTATCCTATTCTCTATGCTATCCTCTATCCTATCCTATCCACTACCCTATCCTATCCTCTTTCCTATCCTATTCTCTATCCTATCCCATCCTCTATCCTATCCTATACTCTATCGTATCCTGTCCTCTATCCTATCCAATCCTTTATCCTATCCTCTATCCTATCCTATCCTCTATCGTATCCTATCCTCTATCATATCCTATCCTCTATCCTATCCTATCGTTTATCCTATCCTATCCTCTATCCTATCCTATCCTATACCCTATTCTATCCTCTATAATATCTTCTCCTCTATCCTATCCTTTCCTCTATCCTATCCTATCCTCTATCCTATCCTATCCTCTATCTTCTATCCTTTCCAATCCTCTATCCTATACTCTATCCTATCCTCTATCATATGCTATCCTCAATCGAATCCTATCCTATCCTCTATCCTATAATATCATCTATCCTACGCTATTCTCTATCCTATCCCATCCTCTTCCCTATCCCATACTGTATCCTATCATATCCTCTATCCTATCCTATCCACTATCCTATCCTATCCTCTTTCCTATCCTATTTTCTATCCTATCCTATCCTCTATCCTATCCTATCCTCTATCCTATCCTATCCTCTATCCTATCCTATCCTCTATCCTATCCTATCCTCTATCCTATCCTGTACTCTATCCTATCCCATCCTCTATCCTATCCTATCCCCTATAATATCGTATCCTCTATCCTATAATATCATCTATCCTATCCTATTCTCTATCCAATCCTATCCTCTATCCTATCCTATCCTCTATCGTATCCTATCCTCTATCCTATCCAATCCTCTATCCTATCCTCTAGCCCGTCCTGTCCTCTATCCTATCCTGTACTCTATCCTATCCCATCCTCTATCCTATCCTATCCCCTATAATATCGTATCCTCTATCCTATAATATCATCTATCCTATCCTATTCTCTATCCTATCCTATCCTCTATCCTATCCTATCCTCTATCGTATCCTATCCTCTATCCTATCCAATCCTCTATCCTATCCTCTATCCCGTCCTGTCCTCTATCCTATCCTATCGTCTATTCTATCCTATCCACTATTCTATCGTATCCTCTATCCTATCCTATCCACTATTCTATCGTATCCTCTATCCTATCCTATCCACTATCCTATCCTATCCTCTATCCTATCCTATCGTCTATCCTATCCTATCCTCTAACCTATCCTATCCATAATCCTATCCTATCCTCCATGCTATCCTATCCTCTATCCTATCCTATCATATCATCTATCGTATCCTATCCTCCGTGCTATCCTATCCTCTACCCTATCCTATCATATCATTTATCGTATCCTATCCTCTATCCTATCCTATTCTCTATCCTATCCTATCCTCTATCCTATCCTATACTTTACGTTTCCTGTCCTCTATCCTATCCAATCCTCTTTCCTATCCTATCCTCAATCCTATCCTATCCACTATCCTATCCTATCCTCTATCCTATCCTATCCTCTATCCTACCCTATCCTCTATAATATCGTATCCTCTATTATATCATATCCTCTTTCCTATAATATCATCTATCCTATCCAATAGCCTATCCTATCCAGTATCCTATCCTATTCTCTATGCTATCCTCTATCCTATCCTATCCTCTATCCTATCCTATCCTCTATCCTATCCAATCCTCTATCCTATCCTCTATCCCGTCCTGTCCTCTATCCTATCCTATCGTCTATTCTATCCTATCCACTATTCTATCGTATCCTCTATCCTATCCTATCCACTATCCTATCCTATCCTCTATCCTATCCTATCGTCTATCCTATCCTATCCTCTATCCTATCCTATCCTCTAACCTATCCTATCCTTAATCCTATCCTATCCTCCATGCTATCCTATCCTCTATCCTATCCTATCATATCATCTATCGTATCCTATCCTCCATGCTATCCTATCCTCTACCCTATCCTGTCATATCATTTATCGTATCCTATCCTCTATCCTATCCTATTCTCTATCCTATCCTATCCTCTATCCTATCCTATACTTTACGTTTCCTGTCCTCTATCCTATCCAATCCTCTTTCCTATCCTATCCTCAATCCTATCCTATCCACTATCCTATCCTATCCTCTATCCTATCCTATCCTCTATCCTACCCTATCCTCTATAATATCGTATCCTCTATTATATCATATCCTCTTTCCTATAATATCATCTATCCTATCCAATAGCCTATCCTATCCTGTATCCTATCCTATTCTCTATGCTATCCTCTATCCTATCCTATCCACTACCCTATCCTATCCTCTTTCCTATCCTATTCTCTATCCTATCCCATCCTCTATCCTATCCTATACTCTATCGTATCCTGTCCTCTATCCTATCCAATACTTTATCCTATCCTCTATCCTATCCTATCCTCTATCCTATCCTATCCTCTATCCTATCCTATCCTCTATCATATCCTATCCTCTATCCTATCCTATCGTTTATCCTATCCTATCCTCTATCCTATCCTATCCTCTACCCTATTCTATCCTCTATAATATATTCTCCTCTATCCTATCCTTTCCTCTATCCTATCCTATCCTCTATCCTATCCTATCCTCTATCCTATCCTATCCTATATCCTATCCTATCTTCTATCCTATCCTGTCCTCAATCCTATCCTATCCTCTATCCTATCCTATCCTCTATCCTATCCTATCCTCTATCCTATCCTATCCTCTATCCTATCCTATCCTCTATCCTATCCTATCCTCTATCCTATCCTATCTTCTATATTATCCTATCCTCTATTTTATCCTGTCCTCAATCATATCCTATCCTCTATCATATCCTATCCTCTTTCCTATCCTATTCTCTAGCCTA
Source organism: Halictus rubicundus (assembly GCF_050948215.1). Lineage (NCBI taxonomy): Eukaryota > Metazoa > Arthropoda > Insecta > Hymenoptera > Halictidae > Halictus > Halictus rubicundus. The sequence continues at coordinate 71,276 of NW_027488742.1, read as the reverse complement.
TCCTATCCTCTATCCTATCCTATTCTCTATCCTATCCTATCCTATATCCTATCCTATCTTCTATCCTATCCTGTCCTCAATCCTATCCTATCCTATATCCTATCCTATCTTCTATCCTATCCTGTCCTCAATCCTATCCTATCCTCTATCCTATCCTATCCACTATCCTATCCTATCCTCTATCCTATCCTGTATCCTTTATCCTATCCTATCCTCTATCGTATCCTATCCTCTATCCTATCCAATCCTCTATCCTGTCCTCTATCCCGTCCTGTCCTCTATCCTATCCTATCGTCAATCCTATAATATCATCTATCCTATCCTATCCTCTATCCTATCCTATCCTCTATCCTATCCAATCCTCTATCCTATCCTCTATCCCGTCCTGTCCTCTATCCTATCCTATCGTCAATCCTATCCTATCCTCTATGCTATCCTATCCTCTATCCTATCCTATCGTCTATCCTATCCTATCCTGTATCCTATCCTATCCTCTATCCTATCCTATCCTCTATCCTATCCTCTATCATATGCTATCCTCAATCTAATCCTATCCTATCCTCTATCCTATCGTATCCTCTATCCTATCCTATCCACTATCCTATCCTATCCTCTATCCTATCCTATCCTCTATGCTATCCTATCCTCTATCCTATCCTATCGTCTATTCTATCCTATCCTCTATTCTATCCTATCCTCTGTCCTATCCTATCCACTATCCTATCCTATCCTCTATCCTATCCTATCTTCTATCCTATCCTATCCTCTATCCTATCCTATCCTCTATCCTATCCTATCCTCTATCCTCTATCCTATCCAATCCTCTATCCTATACTCTATCCTATCCTCTATCATATGCTATCCTCAATCGAATCCTATCCTATCATCTATCCTACGCTATTCTCTATCCTATCCCATGCTCTTCCCTATCCCATACTCTATCCTATCATATCTTCTATCCTATCCTATCCTCTATCCTATCCTATCCTCTATCCTATCCTATCCTCTATCCTATCCTATCTTCTATATTATCCTATCCTCTATTTTATCCTGTCCTCAATCATATCCTATCCTCTATCATATCCTATCCTCTTTCCTATCCTATTCTCTAGCCTATCCTATCCTCTATCCTATCCTATTCTCTATAGTATAATAGCCTCTATAATATCGTATCCTCAATCCTATCCTATCCTCTGTCCTATAATATCCTCTATCCTATCCTATCCTCTATCCTATCCTATCCTCCATCCTATCCTATCCTCTATCCTATCCTGTATCCTATCATATCCTCTATCCTATCCTGTACTCTATCCTATCCTATCCTCTATCCTATCCTATCCTCTATGCTATCCTATCCTCTATCCTATCCTATCGCCTATTCTATCCTATCCTCTATTCTATCCTATCCTCTATCCTATCCTATCCACTATCCTATCCTATCCTCTATCCTATCCTATCCTCTATCCTATCCTATCCTCTATCCTATCCTATCCTCTATCCTATCCTATCCTCTATCCTATCCTGTATCCTATCATATCCTCTATCCTATCCTGTACTCTATCCTATCCTATCCTCTATCCTATCCTATCCTCTATGCTATCCTATCCTCTATCCTATCCTATCGCCTATTCTATCCTATCCTCTATTCTATCCTATCCTCTATCCTATCCTATCCACTATCCTATCCTATCCTCTATCCTATCCTATCCTCTATCCTATCCTATCCTCTATCCTATCCTATCCTCTATCCTATCCTCGATCCTATCCTATCCTCTATCCTATAATATCATCTATCCTATCCTCTTCCCTATCCTATCCTATCCTCTATAATATCGTATCCTGTATCCTATCCTGTACTCTTTCCTATCCTATCCTCAATCCTATCCTATCCTCTATCCTATCGTATCTTCTATCCTATCCAATCCTCTATCCTATCCGATCCTCTATCCTATCGTATCCTCTACAATATCGTATCCTCTATCATATCCTATCCTCTTTCCTATAATATCATTTATAATATCCTATTCCCTATCTTATCATATCCTCTATCCTATCCTAACCTCTATCCTATCCTATCCTCGTTCCTATCCTATCCTCAATTCTATTCTATACTGCATCCTATCCTATCCGCTATCCTATCCTATCCTCTATCCTATCCTATCCTCTATCCTATCCTGTATCCTTTATCCTATCCTATCCTCTATCGTATCCTATCCTCTATCCTAACCTATCCTCTATCCTATCCTATCCTATTTCCTATCCTATCCTCTATCCTATCCTCTATCCTATCGTATCCTCTATCCTATCCCATTCTCTACCCTATCCTATACTCTGTCCTATCATATCCTCTATCCTATCCTATCCACTATCCTATAATATTCTCTATCCTATCCTATACTCTACCCTATCCTATCGTCTATAATATCTTAACCTGTATCCTATACTATCCTCTATCCCATCATATCATCTCTCCTATGCTATCCTCTACCATATCCTATCCTCTGTCCTACCCTATCCTGTATCCTATCCTCTATCCTATCCTATCCTCTAGCCTATCCTATCCTCTATCCTATCCTATCCTCTATCCTATCCTATCCACTATCCTATCCTATCCTTTATCCTATCCTATCCTCTATCCTATCCTATCCTCTATCCTATCCTATCCTCTATCCTATCCTCTATCATATGCTATCCTCAATCGAATCCTATCCTATCCTCTATCCTATAATATCATCTATCCTACGCTATTCTCTATCCTATCCCATGCTCTTCCCTATCCCATACTCTATCCTATCATATCCTCTATCCTATCCTATCCTCCATCATATGCTATCCTCAATCTAATCCTATCCTATCCTCTATCCTATCGTATCCTCTATCCTATCCTATCCACTATCCTATCCTATCCTCTATCCTATCCTATCCTCTATGCTATCCTATCCTCTATCCTATCCTATCGTCTATTCTATCCTGTCCTCTATTCTATCCTATCCTCTATCCTATCCTATCCACTATCCTATCCTATCCTCTATCCTATCCTATCTTCTATCCTATCCTATCCTCTATCCTATCCTATCCTCTATCCTATCCTATCCTCTATCCTCTATCCTATCCAATCCTCTATCCTATACTCTATCCTATCCTCTATCATATGCTATCCTCAATCGAATCCTATCCTATCCTCTATCCTATAATATCATCTATCCTACGCTATTCTCTATCCTATCCCATGCTCTTCCCTATCCCATACTCTATCCTATCATATCTTCTATCCTATCCTATCCTCTATCCTATCCTATCCTCTATCCTATCCTATCCTCTATCCTATCCTATCTTCTATATTATCCTATCCTCTATTTTATCCTGTCCTCAATCATATCCTATCCTCTATCATATCCTATCCTCTTTCCTATCCTATTCTCTAGCCTATCCTATCCTCTATCCTATCCTATTCTCTATAGTATAATAGCCTCTATAATATCGTATCCTCAATCCTATCCTATCCTCTGTCCTATAATATCCTCTATCCTATCCTATCCTCTATCCTATCCTATCCTCCATCCTATCCTATCCTCTATCCTATCCTGTATCCTATCATATCCTCTATCCTATCCTGTACTCTATCCTATCCTATCCTCTATCCTATCCTATCCTCTATGCTATCCTATCCTCTATCCTATCCTATCGCCTATTCTATCCTATCCTCTATTCTATCCTATCCTCTATCCTATCCTATCCACTATCCTATCCTATCCTCTATCCTATCCTATCCTCTATCCTATCCTATCCTCTATCCTATCCTATCCTCTATCCTATCCTATCCTCTATCCTATCCTGTATCCTATCATATCCTCTATCCTATCCTGTACTCTATCCTATCCTATCCTCTATCCTATCCTATCCTCTATGCTATCCTATCCTCTATCCTATCCTATCGCCTATTCTATCCTATCCTCTATTCTATCCTATCCTCTATCCTATCCTATCCACTATCCTATCCTATCCTCTATCCTATCCTATCCTCTATCCTATCCTATCCTCTATCCTATCCTATCCTCTATCCTATCCTCGATCCTATCCTATCCTCTATCCTATAATATCATCTATCCTATCCTCTTCCCTATCCTATCCTATCCTCTATAATATCGTATCCTGTATCCTATCCTGTACTCTTTCCTATCCTATCCTCAATCCTATCCTATCCTCTATCCTATCGTATCTTCTATCCTATCCAATCCTCTATCCTATCCGATCCTCTATCCTATCGTATCCTCTACAATATCGTATCCTCTATCATATCCTATCCTCTTTCCTATAATATCATTTATAATATCCTATTCCCTATCTTGTCATATCCTCTATCCTATCCTAACCTCTATCCTATCCTATCCTCGTTCCTATCCTATCCTCAATTCTATTCTATACTGCATCCTATCCTATCCGCTATCCTATCCTATCCTCTATCCTATCCTATCCTCTATCCTATCCTGTATCCTTTATCCTATCCTATCCTCTATCGTATCCTATCCTCTATCCTAACCTATCCTCTATCCTATCCTATCCTATTTCCTATCCTATCCTCTATCCTATCCTCTATCCTATCGTATCCTCTATCCTATCCCATTCTCTACCCTATCCTATACTCTGTCCTATCATATCCTCTATCCTATCCTATCCACTATCCTATAATATTCTCTATCCTATCCTATACTCTACCCTATCCTATCGTCTATAATATCTTAACCTGTATCCTATACTATCCTCTATCCCATCATATCATCTCTCCTATGCTATCCTCTACCATATCCTATCCTCTGTCCTACCCTATCCTGTATCCTATCCTCTATCCTATCCTATCCTCTAGCCTATCCTATCCTCTATCCTATCCTATCCTCTATCCTATCCTATCCACTATCCTATCCTATCCTTTATCCTATCCTATCCTCTATCCTATCCTATCCTCTATCCTATCCTATCCTCTATCCTATCCTCTATCATATGCTATCCTCAATCGAATCCTATCCTATCCTCTATCCTATAATATCATCTATCCTACGCTATTCTCTATCCTATCCCATGCTCTTCCCTATCCCATACTCTATCCTATCATATCCTCTATCCTATCCTATCCTCTATCCTATCCTATCCTCTATCCTATCCTATCCTCTATCCTATCCTATCTTCTATATTATCCTATCCTCTATTTTATCCTGTCCTCAATCCTATCCTATCCTCTATCATATCCTATCCTCTTTCCTATCCTATTCTCTATCCTATCCTATCCTCTATCCTATCCTATTCTCTATAGTATAATAGCCTCTATAATATCGTATCCTCAATCCTATCCTATCCTCTGTCCTATAATATCCTCTATCCTATCCTATCCTCTATCCTATCCTATCCTCCATCCTATCGTATCCTCTATCCTATCCTGTATCCTATCCTATCCTCTATCCTATCCTGTACTCTATCCTATCCCATCCTCTATCCTATCCTATCCCCTATAATATAGTATCCTCTATCCTATAATATCATCTATCCTATCCTATTCTCTATCCTATCCTATCCTCTATCGTATCCTATCCTCTATCCTATCCAATCCTCTATCCTATCCTCTATCCCGTCCTGACCTCTATCCAATTCTATCGTCAATCCTATCCTATCCTCTATGCTATCCTATCGTCAATCCTATCCTATCGTCTATCCTATCCTATCCTCTATCCTATCCTATCCTCTATCCTATCCTATCCACTATCCTATCCTATCCTCTATCCTATCCTATCCTCTATCCTATCCTATCCTCTATGCTATCCCATCCTCTATCCTATCCTATCGCCTATTCTATCCTATCCTCTATTCTATCCTATCCTCTATCCTATCGTATCCACTATCCTATCCTATCCTCTATCCTATCCTATCCTCTATCCTATCCTATCCTCTATCCTATCCTATCCTCTATCCTATCCTCTATCCTATCCTATCCACTATCCTATCCTATCCTCTATCCTATCCTATCCTCTATCCTATCCTATCCTCTATGCTATCCTATCCTCTATCCTATCCTATCGCCTATTCTATCCTATCCTCTATTCTATCCTATCCTCTATCCTATCCTATCCACTATCCTATCCTATCCTCTATCCTATCCTATCCTCTATCCTATCCTATCCTCTATCCTATCCTCTATCCTATCCTATCCACTATCCTATCCTATCCTCTATCCTATCCTATCCTCTATCCTATCCTCTATCCTATCCTATCCACAATCCTATCCTATCCTCTATCCTATCCTATCCTCTATCCTATCCTATCCTCTATGCTATCCTATCCTCTATCCTATCCTATCGCCTATTCTATCCTATCCTCTATTCTATCCTATCCTCTATCCTATCCTATCCACTATCCTATCCTATCCTCTATCCTATCCTACCCTCTATCCTATCCTATCCGCTATCCTATCCTATCCTCTATCCTATCCTATCCTCTATCCTATCCTGTATCCTTTATCCTATCCTATCCTCTATCGTATCCTATCCTCTATCCTAACCTATCCTCTATCCTATCCTATCCTATTTCCTATCCTATCCTCTATCCTATCCTCTATCCTATCGTATCCTCTATCCTATCCCATTCTCTACCCTATCCTATACTCTGTCCTATCATATCCTCTATCCTATCCTATCCACTATCCTATAATATTCTCTATCCTATCCTATACTCTACCCTATCCTATCGTCTATAATATCTTAACCTGTATCCTATACTATCCTCTATCCCATCATATCATCTCTCCTATGCTATCCTCTACCATATCCTATCCTCTGTCCTACCCTATCCTGTATCCTATCCTCTATCCTATCCTATCCTCTAGCCTATCCTATCCTCTATCCTATCCTATCCTCTATCCTATCCTATCCACTATCCTATCCTATCCTTTATCCTATCCTATCCTCTATCCTATCCTATCCTCTATCCTATCCTATCCTCTATCCTATCCTCTATCATATGCTATCCTCAATCGAATCCTATCCTATCCTCTATCCTATAATATCATCTATCCTACGCTATTCTCTATCCTATCCCATGCTCTTCCCTATCCCATACTCTATCCTATCATATCCTCTATCCTATCCTATCCTCTATCCTATCCTATCCTCTATCCTATCCTATCCTCTATCCTATCCTATCTTCTACATTATCCTATCCTCTATTTTATCCTGTCCTCAATCCTATCCTATCCTCTATCATATACTATCCTCTTTCCTATCCTATTCTCTATCCTATCCTATCCTCTATCCTATCCTATTCTCTATAGTATAATAGCCTCTATAATATCGTATCCTCAATCCTATCCTATCCTCTGTCCTATAATATCCTCTATCCTATCCTATCCTCTATCCTATCCTATCCTCCATCCTATCGTATCCTCTATCCTATCCTGTATCCTATCCTATCCTCTATCCTATCCTGTACTCTATCCTATCCCATCCTCTATCCTATCCTATCCCCTATAATATAGTATCCTCTATCCTATAATATCATCTATCCTATCCTATTCTCTATCCTATCCTATCCTCTATCGTATCCTATCCTCTATCCTATCCAATCCTCTATCCTATCCTCTATCCCGTCCTGACCTCTATCCAATTCTATCGTCAATCCTATCCTATCCTCTATGCTATCCTATCGTCAATCCTATCCTATCGTCTATCCTATCCTATCCTCTATCCTATCCTATCCTCTATCCTATCCTATCCACTATCCTATCCTATCCTCTATCCTATCCTATCCTCTATCCTATCCTATCCTCTATGCTATCCCATCCTCTATCCTATCCTATCGCCTATTCTATCCTATCCTCTATTCTATCCTATCCTCTATCCTATCCTATCCACTATCCTATCCTATCCTCTATCCTATCCTATCCTCTATCCTATCCTATCCTCTATCCTATCCTCGATCCTATCCTATCCTCTATCCTATAATATCATCTATCCTATCCTCTTCCCTATAGTATCCTATCCTCTATAATATCGTATCCTGTATCCTATCCTGTACTCTTTCCTATCCTATCCTCAATCCTATCCTATCCTCTATCCTATCGTATCTTCTATCCTATCCAATCCTCTATCCTTTCCGATCCTCTATCCTATCGTATCCTCTACAATATCGTATCCTCTATCATATCCTATCCTCTTTCCTATAATATCATTTATAATATCCTATTCCCTATCCTATCATATCCTCTATCCTATCCTAACCTCTATCCTATCCTATCCTCTATCCTATCCTATCCACTATCCTATCCTATCCTTTATCCTATCCTATCCTCTCTCCAATCCTATCTTCAATCCTATCGTATCCAATATCCTATCCTATCCTCTATCCTATCCTATCCTCTATCCTTTCCGATCCTCTATCCTATCGTATCCTCTATCATATCCTATCCACTTTCCTATAATATCATTTATCCTATCCTATTCCCTATCCTATCATATCCTCTATCCTATCCTAAACTCTATCCTATCCTATCCTCGTTCCTATCCTATCCTCAATTCTATCCTATACTGCATCCTATCCTATCCGCTCTCCTATCCTATCCTCTAACCTATCCAATCCTCTATCCTATTATCTATCCTATTCTGTATCCAATCCTATCCTATTTCGCCTCATATCCTCTATCCTATCCAATCCCCTATCCTATCCTCTATCCTATCCTTTCCCCTATCCTATCCTTTCCTCTATCCTATCCTATCCTCTAGAAGATCGTATCCTCTATCCTATCCAATCCTCTATCCTATCCTATCCACTATCCTATAATATCCTCTATCCTATCCTATACTCTACCCTATCCTATCCTCTATAATATCTTATCCTCTATCCTATACTATCCTCTATCCCATCATATCATCTCTCCTATGCTATCCTCTACCCTATCCTATCCTCTGTCCTAACCTATCCTGTATCCTATCCTATCCACTATCCTATCCTATCCTCTATCCTATCCTATCCTCTATCCTATCCTATCCTCTATCCTATCCTCCATCCTATCCTATCCTCTATCCTATAATATCATCTATCCGATCCTCTTCCCTATCCTATCCTATCCTCTATAATATCGTATCCTGTATCCTATCCTGTCCTCTTTCCTATCCTATCCTCAATCCTATCCTATCCTCTATCCTATCGTATCCTCTATCCTATCCAATCATCTATCCTGTCCGATCCTCTATCCTATCGTATCCTCTATAATATCGTATTCTCTTTCCTATCCTATCCTCTATAAGATCGTATCCTCTATCCTATCCTGTCCTTTATCCTATAATATCATCTATCCTATCCTATCCTCTGTCCAATCATATCCTGTATTATATCCTATCCTCTATCCTATCCTAGCCTCTAACCTATCCTATACGCAATCCTATCCTATCCTCTATCCTATCCAATCCCCTATGCTATCCTCTATCGTATCCTATCCTCTATCCTATCCAATCCTCTATCCTATCCTCTATCCCGTCCTGTCCTCTATCCTATCCTATCGTCAATCCTATCCTATCCTCTATGCTATCCTATCCTCTATCCTATCCTATCGTCTGTCCTATCCTATCCTCTATCCTATCCTATCCTCTATCCTATCCTATCCACTATCCTATCCTATCCTCTATCCTATCCTATCCTCTAACCTATCCTATCCTCTATGCTATCCTATCCTCTATCCTATCCTATCGTCTATTCTATCCTATCCTCTATTCTATCCTATCCTCTATCCTATCCTATCCACTATCCTATCCTATCCTCTATCCTATCCTATCCTCTATCCTATCCTCTATCATATGCTATGCTCAATCGAATCCTATCCTATCCTCTATCCTATCCTATCCTCTATCCTATAATATAATCTATCCTACGCTATTCTCTATCCTATCCCATCCTCTTCCCTATCCCATACTCTACCCTATCATATCCTCTATCCTATCCTAACCACTATCCTATCCTATTCTCTTTCTTATCCTATTCTCTATCCTATCCTATTCTCTATCCTATCCTATCCTCTATCCTATCCTATCCTCTATCGTATCCTATCCACTATCCTATCCAATCCTCTATCCTATCCTCTATCCCGTCCTGTCCTCTATCCTATCCTATCGTCAATCCTATCCTATCCTCTATGCTATCCTATCCTCTATCCTATTATATCGTCTATCCTATCCTATCCTCTATCCTATCCTATCCTATCCTCTATCCTATCCTATCCACTATCCTATCCTATCCTCTTTCCTATCCTATTCTCTATCCTATCCTATCCTCTATCCTATCCTATCCTCTATAGTATAATAGCCTCTATAATATCGTATCCTCTATCCTATCCTATCCTCAATCCTATCCTATCCTATCCTCTGTCCTATAATATCCTCTATCCTATCCTATCCTCTATCCTATCCTATCCTCCATCCTATCCTATCCTCTATCCTATCCTCTATCCTATCGTATCCTCTATCCTATCCTATCCTCCATCCTATCCTATCCTCTATCCTATCCTGTATCCTATCCTATCCTCTATCCTATCCTGTACTCTACCCTATCCCATCCTCTATCCTATCCTATCCCCTATAATATCGTATCCTCTATCCTATAATATCATCTATCCTATCCTTTTCTCTATCCTATATTATCCTCTATCCTATCCTATCCTCTATCGTATCCTATCCTCTATCCTATCCAATCCTCTATCCTATCCTCTATCCCGTCCTGTCCTCTATCCTATCCTATCGTCAATCCTATCCTATCCTCTATGCTATCCTATCCTCTATCCTATCCTATCGTCTGTCCTATCCTATCCTCTATCCTATCCTATCCTCTATCCTATCCTATCCACTATCCTATCCTATCCTCTATCCTATCCTATCCTCTATCCTATCCTATCCTCTATGCTATCCTATCCTCTATCCTATCCTATCGTCTATTCTATCCTATCCTCTATTCTATCCTATCCTCTATCCTATCCTATCCACTATCCTATCCTATCCTCTATCCTATCCTATCCTCTATCCTATCCTCTATCATATGCTATGCTCAATCGAATCCTATCCTATCCTCTATCCTATCCTATCCTCTATCCTATAATATAATCTATCCTACGCTATTCTCTATCCTATCCCATCCTCTTCCCTATCCCATACTCTATCCTATCATATCCTCTATCCTATCCTAACCACTATCCTATCCTATCCTCTTTCTTATCCTATTCTCTATCCTATCCTATCCTCTATCCTATCCTATACTTTATCGTATCCTGTCCTCTATCCTATTCAATCCTTTATATTATCCTCTATCCTATCCTATCCTCTATCCTTTCCTATCCTCTATCCTATCCTATCCTCTATCCTATCAGATCCTCTAACCTATCCTATCCTTAATCCTATCCTATCCTCCATGCTACCCTATCCTCTATCCTATCCTATCATATCATCTATCGTATCCTATCCTCTATCTTATCCTATCTTCTATCCTATCCTATCCTCTATCCTATCCTATCCTCGATCCTATCCTATCCTCTATCCTATCCAATCCTCTATCCTGTCCTCTATCCCGTCCTGTCATCTATCCTATCCTATCGTCAATCCTATAATATCATCTATCCTATCCTATCCTCTATCCTATCCTGTACTCTATCCTATCCCATCCTCTATCCTATCCTATCCCCTATAATATCGTATCCTCTATCCTATAATATCATCTATCCTATCCTATTCTCTATCCTATCCTATCCTCTATCCTATCCTATCCTCTATCGTATCCTATCCACTATCCTATCCAATCCTCTATCCTATCCTCTATCCCGTCCTGTCCTCTATCCTATCCTATCGTCAATCCTATCCTATCCTCTATGCTATCCTATCCTCTATCCTATTATATCGTCTATCCTATCCTATCCTCTATCCTATCCTATCCTATCCTCTATCCTATCCTATCCACTATCCTATCCTATCCTCTTTCCTATCCTATTCTCTATCCTATCCTATCCTCTATCCTATCCTATCCTCTATAGTATAATAGCCTCTATAATATCGTATCCTCTATCCTATCCTATCCTCAATCCTATCCTATCCACTATCCTATCCTATCCTCTTTCCTATCCTATTCTCTATCCTATCCTATCCTCTATCCTATCCCATCCTCTATAGTATAATAGCCTCTATAATATCGTATCCTCTATCCTATCCTATCCTCAATCCTATCCTATCCTATCCTCTGTCCTATAATATCCTCTATCCTATCCTATCCTCTATCCTATCCTATCCTCCATCCTATCCTATCCTCTATCCTATCCTATCCACTATCCTATCCTATCCTCTATCCTACCCTATCCTCTATCCTATCCTATCCTCTATGCTATCCTATCCTCTATCCTATCCTATCGTCTATTCTATCCTATCCTCTATTCTATCCTATCCTCTATCCTATCCTATCCACTATCCTATCCTATCCTCTATCCTATCCTATCCTCTATCCTATCCTAACCACTATCCTATCCTATCCTCTTTCCTATCCTATTCTCTATCCTATCCTATCCTCTATCCTATCCTATACTTTATCGTATCCTGTCCTCTATCCTATCCAATCCTTTATATTATCCTCTATCCTATCCTATCCTCTATCCTTTCCTATCCTCTATCCTATCCTATCCTCTATCCCATCAGATCCTCTAACCTATCCTATCCTTAACCCTATCCTATCCTCCATGCTACCCTATCCTCTATCGTATCCTATCATATCATCTATCGTATCCTATCCTCTATTCTATCCTATCCTCTATCCTATCCTATCCACTATCCTATCCTATCCTCTATCCTATCCTATCCTCTATCCTATCCTCTATCATATGCTATGCTCAATCGAATCCTATCCTATCCTCTATCCTATCCTATCCTCTATCCTATAATATAATCTATCCTACGCTATTCTCTATCCTATCCCATCCTCTTCCCTATCCCATACTCTACCCTATCATATCCTCTATCCTATCCTAGCCACTATCCTATCCTATTCTCTTTCTTATCCTATTCTCTATCCTATCCTATTCTCTATCCTATCCTATCCTCTATCCTATCCTATCCTCTATCGTATCCTATCCACTATCCTATCCAATCCTCTATCCTATCCTCTATCCCGTCCTGTCCTCTATCCTATCCTATCGTCAATCCTATCCTATCCTCTATGCTATCCTATCCTCTATCCTATTATATCGTCTATCCTATCCTATCCTCTATCCTATCCTATCCTATCCTCTATCCTATCCTATCCACTATCCTATCGTATCCTCTTTCCTATCCTATTCTCTATCCTATCCTATCCTCTATCCTATCCTATCCTCTATAGTATAATAGCCTCTATAATATCGTATCCTCTATCCTATCCTATCCTCAATCCTATCCTATCCTATCCTCTGTCCTATAATATCCTCTATCCTATCCTATCCTCTATCCTATCCTATCCTCCATCCTATCCTATCCTCTATCCTATCCTCTATCCTATCGTATCCTCTATCCTATCCTATCCTCCATCCTATCCTATCCTCTATCCTATCCTGTATCCTATCCTATCCTCTATCGTATCCTGTACTCTACCCTATCCCATCCTCTATCCTATCCTATCCCCTATAATATCGTATCCTCTATCCTATAATATCATCTATCCTATCCTTTTCTCTATCCTATATTATCCTCTATCCTATCCTATCCTCTATCGTATCCTATCCTCTATCCTATCCAATCCTCTATCCTATCCTCTATCCCGTCCTGTCCTCTATCCTATCCTATCGTCAATCCTATCCTATCCTCTATGCTATCCTATCCTCTATCCTATCCTATCGTCTGTCCTATCCTATCCTCTATCCTATCCTATCCTCTATCCTATCCTATCCACTATCCTATCCTATCCTCTATCCTATCCACTATCCTATCCTATCCTCTATCCTATCCTATCCTCTATCCTATCCTATCCTCTATGCTATCCTATCCTCTATCCTATCCTATCGTCTATTCTATCCTATCCTCTATTCTATCCTATCCTCTATCCTATCCTATCCACTATCCTATCCTATCCTCTATCCTATCCTATCCTCTATCCTATCCTCTATCATATGCTATGCTCAATCGAATCCTATCCTATCCTCTATCCTATCCTATCCTCTATCCTATAATATAATCTATCCTACGCTATTCTCTATCCTATCCCATCCTCTTCCCTATCCCATACTCTATCCTATCATATCCTCTATCCTATCCTAACCACTATCCTATCCTATCCTCTTTCTTATCCTATTCTCTATCCTATCCTATCCTCTATCCTATCCTATACTTTATCGTATCCTGTCCTCTATCCTATTCAATCCTTTATATTATCCTCTATCCTATCCTATCCTCTATCCTTTCCTATCCTCTATCCTATCCTATCCTCTATCCTATCAGATCCTCTAACCTATCCTATCCTTAATCCTATCCTATCCTCCATGCTACCCTATCCTCTATCGTATCCTATCATATCATCTATCGTATCCTATCCTCTATTCTATCCTATCCTCTATCCTATCCTATCCACTATCCTATCCTATCCTCTATCCTATCCTATCCTCTATCCTATCCTCTATCATATGCTATGCTCAATCGAATCCTATCCTATCCTCTATCCTATCCTATCCTCTATCCTATAATATAATCTATCCTACGCTATTCTCTATCCTATCCCATCCTCTTCCCTATCCCATACTCTACCCTATCATATCCTCTATCCTATCCTAACCACTATCCTATCCTATTCTCTTTCTTATCCTATTCTCTATCCTATCCTATTCTCTATCCTATCCTATCCTCTATCCTATCCTATCCTCTATCGTATCCTATCCACTATCCTATCCAATCCTCTATCCTATCCTCTATCCCGTCCTGTCCTCTATCCTATCCTATCGTCAATCCTATCCTATCCTCTATGCTATCCTATCCTCTATCCTATTATATCGTCTATCCTATCCTATCCTCTATCCTATCCTATCCTATCCTCTATCCTATCCTATCCACTATCCTATCCTATCCTCTTTCCTATCCTATTCTCTATCCTATCCTATCCTCTATCCTATCCTATCCTCTATAGTATAATAGCCTCTATAATATCGTATCCTCTATCCTATCCTATCCTCAATCCTATCCTATCCTATCCTCTGTCCTATAATATCCTCTATCCTATCCTATCCTCTATCCTATCCTATCCTCCATCCTATCCTATCCTCTATCCTATCCTCTATCCTATCGTATCCTCTATCCTATCCTATCCTCCATCCTATCCTATCCTCTATCCTATCCTGTATCCTATCCTATCCTCTATCCTATCCTGTACTCTACCCTATCCCATCCTCTATCCTATCCTATCCCCTATAATATCGTATCCTCTATCCTATAATATCATCTATCCTATCCTTTTCTCTATCCTATATTATCCTCTATCCTATCCTATCCTCTATCGTATCCTATCCTCTATCCTATCCAATCCTCTATCCTATCCTCTATCCCGTCCTGTCCTCTATCCTATCCTATCGTCAATCCTATCCTATCCTCTATGCTATCCTATCCTCTATCCTATCCTATCGTCTGTCCTATCCTATCCTCTATCCTATCCTATCCTCTATCCTATCCTATCCACTATCCTATCCTATCCTCTATCCTATCCTATCCTCTATCCTATCCTATCCTCTATGCTATCCTATCCTCTATCCTATCCTATCGTCTATTCTATCCTATCCTCTATTCTATCCTATCCTCTATCCTATCCTATCCACTATCCTATCCTATCCTCTATCCTATCCTATCCTCTATCCTATCCTCTATCATATGCTATGCTCAATCGAATCCTATCCTATCCTCTATCCTATCCTATCCTCTATCCTATAATATAATCTATCCTACGCTATTCTCTATCCTATCCCATCCTCTTCCCTATCCCATACTCTATCCTATCATATCCTCTATCCTATCCTAACCACTATCCTATCCTATCCTCTTTCTTATCCTATTCTCTATCCTATCCTATCCTCTATCCTATCCTATACTTTATCGTATCCTGTCCTCTATCCTATTCAATCCTTTATATTATCCTCTATCCTATCCTATCCTCTATCCTTTCCTATCCTCTATCCTATCCTATCCTCTATCCTATCAGATCCTCTAACCTATCCTATCCTTAATCCTATCCTATCCTCCATGCTACCCTATCCTCTATCCTATCCTATCATATCATCTATCGTATCCTATCCTCTATCTTATCCTATCTTCTATCCTATCCTATCCTCTATCCTATCCTATCCTCGATCCTATCCTATCCTCTATCCTATCCAATCCTCTATCCTGTCCTCTATCCCGTCCTGTCATCTATCCTATCCTATCGTCAATCCTATAATATCATCTATCCTATCCTATCCTCTATCCTATCCTGTACTCTATCCTATCCCATCCTCTATCCTATCCTATCCCCTATAATATCGTATCCTCTATCCTATAATATCATCTATCCTATCCTATTCTCTATCCTATCCTATCCTCTATCCTATCCTATCCTCTATCGTATCCTATCCACTATCCTATCCAATCCTCTATCCTATCCTCTATCCCGTCCTGTCCTCTATCCTATCCTATCGTCAATCCTATCCTATCCTCTATGCTATCCTATCCTCTATCCTATTATATCGTCTATCCTATCCTATCCTCTATCATATCCTATCCTATCCTCTATCCTATCCTATCCACTATCCTATCCTATCCTCTTTCCTATCCTATTCTCTATCCTATCCTATCCTCTATCCTATCCTATCCTCTATAGTATAATAGCCTCTATAATATCGTATCCTCTATCCTATCCTATCCTCAATCCTATCCTATCCACTATCCTATCCTATCCTCTTTCCTATCCTATTCTCTATCCTATCCTATCCTCTATCCTATCCTATCCTCTATAGTATAATAGCCTCTATAATATCGTATCCTCTATCCTATCCTATCCTCAATCCTATCCTATCCTATCCTCTGTCCTATAATATCCTCTATCCTATCCTATCCTCTATCCTATCCTATCCTCCATCCTATCCTATCCTCTATCCTATCCTATCCACTATCCTATCCTATCCTCTATCCTATCCTATCCTCTATCCTATCCTATCCTCTATGCTATCCTATCCTCTATCCTATCCTATCGTCTATTCTATCCTATCCTCTATTCTATCCTATCCTCTATCCTATCCTATCCACTATCCTATCCTATCCTCTATCCTATCCTATCCTCTATCCTATCCTAACCACTATCCTATCCTATCCTCTTTCCTATCCTATTCTCTATCCTATCCTATCCTCTATCCTATCCTATACTTTATCGTATCCTGTCCTCTATCCTATCCAATCCTTTATATTATCCTCTATCCTATCCTATCCTCTATCCTTTCCTATCCTCTATCCTATCCTATCCTCTATCCCATCAGATCCTCTAACCTATCCTATCCTTAACCCTATCCTATCCTCCATGCTACCCTATCCTCTATCGTATCCTATCATATCATCTATCGTATCCTATCCTCCATGCTATCCTATCCTCTATCCTATCCTATCATATCATCTATCGTATCCTATCCTCTATCCTATCCTATCTTCTATACTATCCTATCCTCTATCCTATCCTATCCTCTATCCTATCCTATCCTCTATCCTATCCAATCCTCTATCCTGTCCTCTATCCCGTCCTGTCCTCTATCCTATCCTATCGTCAATCCTATAATATCATCTATCCTATCCTATCCTCTATCCTATCCTATCCTCTATCCTATCCTATCCTCTATCCTATCCTGTACTCTATCCTATCCCATCCTCTATCCTATCCTATCCCCTATAATATCGTATCCTCTATCCTATAATATCATCTATCCTATCCTATTCTCTATCCTATCCTATCCTCTATCCTATCCTATACTCTATCGTATCCTATCCTCTATCCTATCCAATCCTCTATCCTATCCTCTATCCCGTCCTGTCCTCTATCCTATCCTATCGTCAATCCTATCCTATTCTCTATGCTATCCTATCCTCTATCCTATCCTATCGTCTATCCTATCGTCTATCCTATCCTATCCTCTATCCTATCCTATCCTCTATCCTATCCTATCCACCATCCTATCCTATCCTCTATCCTATCCTATCCTCTATCCTATCCTATCCTCTATGCTATCCTATCCTCTATCCTATCCTATCGTCTATTCTATCCTATCCTCTATTCTATCCTATCCTCTATCCTATCCTATCCACTATCCTATCCTATCCTCTATCCTATCCTATCCTCTATCCTATAATATAATCTAACCTTCGCTATTCTCTATCCTATCCCATCCTCTTCCCTATCCCATACTCTATCCTATCATATCCTCTATCCTATCCTATCCACTATCCTATCCTATCCTCTTTCCTATCCTATTCTCTATCCTATCCTATCCTATCCTCTATCCTATCCTATCCTCTATCCTATCCTATCCTCTATCCTCTATCCTATCCTATCCTCTATCCTATCCTATCCTCTATCCTATCCTATCCTCTATCCTCTATCCTATCCAATCCTCTATCCTATCCTCTATCATATGCTATCCTCAATCGAATCGTATCCTATCCTCTATCCTACCCTATCCTCTATCCTATAATATCATCTATCCTACGCTATTCTCTATCCTATCCCATCCTCTTCCCTAACCCATACTCTATCCTATCATATCCTCTATCCTATCCTATCCACTATCCTATCCTATCCTCTTTCCTATCCTATTCTCTATCCTATCCTATCCTCTATCCTATCCTATACTCTATCGTATCCTGTCCCCTATCCTATCCAATCCTTTATCCTATCCTCTATCCTATCCTATCCTCTATCCTTTCCTATCCTCTATCCTATTCTATCCTCTATCCTATCCTATCCACTATCCTATCCTATCCTCTTTCCTATCCTATTCTCTATCCTATCCTATCCTATCCTCTATCCTATCCTATCCTCTATCCTATCCTATCCTCTATCCTCTATCCTATCCTATCCTCTATCCTATCCTATCCTCTATCCTATCCTATCCTCTATCCTATCCTATCCTCTATCCTCTATCCTTTCCTATACTCTATCCTATCCTATCCTCTATCCCATCAGATCCTCTAAAATATCCTATCCTTAATCCTATCCTATCCTCCATGCTACCCTATCCTCTATCGTATCCTATCATATCATCTATCGTATCCTATCCTCTATCCTATCCTATCCTCTATGCTATCCTATCCTCTATCCTATCCTATCCTCTATCCTCTATCCTATCCAATCCTCTATCCTATCCTCTATCATATGCTATCCTCAATCGAATCGTATCCTATCCTCTATCCTACCCTATCCTCTATCCTATAATATCATCTATCCTACGCTATTCTCTATCCTATCCCATCCTCTTCCCTAACCCATACTCTATCCTATCCTATCCTCTATCCTATCCTATCCACTATCCTATCCTATCCTCTTTCCTATCCTATTCTCTATCCTATCCTATCCTATCCTCTATCCTATCCTATCCTCTATCCTATCCTATCCTCTATCCTATCCTATCCTCTATCCTCTATCCTATCCTATCCTCTATCCTATCCTATCCTCTATCCTATCCTATCCTCTATCCTCTATCCTATCCAATCCTCTATCCTATCCTCTATCATATGCTATCCTCAATGAGAATCGTATCCTATCCTCTATCCTACCCTATCCTCTATCCTATAATATCATCTATCCTACGCTATTCTCTATCCTATCTCATCCTCTTCCCTAACCCATACTCTATCCTATCATATCCTCTATCCTATCCTATCCACTATCCTATCCTATCCTCTTTCCTATCCTATTCTCTATCCTATCCTATCCTATCCTCTATCCTATCCTATCCTCTATCCTATCCTATCCTCTATCCTCTATCCTATCCTATCCTCTATCCTATCCTATCCACTATCCTACCCTATTCTCTATCCTATCCCATCCTATCTTCTATCGTATCCTATCCTCTATCCTATCCAATCCTCTATCATATCCTCTATCCTATCCTCTATCCTATCCTATCCTCTATCCTATCCTATCCTCTATGCTATCCAATCCTCTATCCTATCCTATCCTCTATCGTATCCTATCCTCTATCCCGTCCTGTCCTCTATCCTATCCTATCGTCAATCCTATCCTATCCTCTATGCTATCCTATGCTCTATCCTATCCTATCATATCATCTATCGTATCCTATCCTCTATCCAATCCTATCTTCTATCCTATCCTATCCTCTATCCTATCCTATCCTCTATCCTATCCTATCCTCTATCCTATCCTATCC
This sequence comes from Halictus rubicundus, assembly GCF_050948215.1. Classification (NCBI taxonomy): domain Eukaryota; kingdom Metazoa; phylum Arthropoda; class Insecta; order Hymenoptera; family Halictidae; genus Halictus; species Halictus rubicundus. The sequence continues at coordinate 50,857 of NW_027488742.1, read as the reverse complement.
TCTATCCTATCCTATCTTCTATATTATCCTATCTTCTATTTTATCCTGTCCTCAATCCTATCCTATCCTCTATCATATCCTATCCTCTTTCCTATCCTATTCTCTATCCTATCCTATCCTCTATCCTATCCTATCCTCTATAGTATAATAGCCTCTATAATATCGTATCCTCTATCCTATCCTATCCTCAATCCTATCCTATCCTATCCTCTGTCCTATAATATCCTCTATCCTATCCTATCCTCTATCCTATCCTATCCTCCATCCTATCATATCCTCTATCCTATCCTGTATCCTATCCTATCCTCTATCCTATCCCATCCTCTATCCTATCCTATCCCCTATAATATCGTATCCTCTATCCTATAATATCATCTATCCTGTCCTATTCTCTATCCTATCCTATCCTCTATCCTATCCTATCCTCTATCCTATCCAATCCTCTATCCTATCCTCTATCATATGCTATCCTCAATCGAATCCTATCCTATCCTCTATCCTATCCTATCCTCTATCCTATAATATCATCTATCCTACGCTATTCTCTATCCTATCCCATCCTCTTCCCTAACCCATACTCTATCCTATCATATCCTCTATCCTATCCTATCCACTATCCTATCCTATCCTCTTTCCTATCCTATTCTCAATCCTATCCTATCCTCTATCCTATCCTATACTCTATCGTATCCTGTCCCCTATCCTATCCAATCCTTTATCCTATCCTCTATACTATCCTATCCTCTATCCTTTCCTATCCTCTATCCTATCCTATCCTGTATCCTATCCTATCCTCTAACGTATCCTATCCTTAATCCTATCCTATCCTCCATGCTATCCTATCCTCTATCCTATCCTATCCTTAATCCTATCCTATCCTCCATGCTATCCTATCCTGTATCCTATCCTATCATATCATCTATCGTATCCTATCCTCTATCCAATCCTATCTTCTATCCTATCCTCTCCTCTATCCTATCCTATCCTCTATCCTATCCTATCCTCTATCCTATCCTCTATCCTATCCTATCCTCTATCCTCTATCGTATCCTATCCTCTATCCTATCCAATCCTCTATCCTGTCCTCTATCCCGTCCTGTCCTCTATCCCATCCTATCGTCAATCCTATAATATCATCTGTCCTATCCTATCCTCTATCCTATCCTATCCTCTATCCTATCCTATCCTCTATCCTCTATCGTATCCTATCCTCTATCCTATCCAATCCTCTATCCTGTCCTCTATCCCGTCCTGTCCTCTATCGCATCCTATCGTCAATCCTATAATATCATCTGTCCTATCCTATCCTCTATCCTATCCTATCCTCTATCCTATCCTATCCTCTATCCTATCCTATCCTCTATCCTATCCTATCCTCTATCCTATCCTATCCTCTATCCTATCCTATTCTCTATCCTATCCTATCCTCTATCCTATCCTATACTTTATCGTATCCTGTCCTCTATCCTATCCAATCCTTTATATTATCCTCTATCCTATCCTATCCTCTATCCTTTCCTATCCTCTATCCTATCCTATCCTCTATCCTATCCTATACTTTATCGTATCCTGTCCTCTATCCTATCCAATCCTTTATATTATCCTCTATCCTATCCTATCCTCTATCCTTTCCTATCCTCTATCCTATCCTATCCTCTATCCCATCAGATCCTCTAACCCATCCTATCCTTAATCCTATCCTATCCTCCATGCTACCCTATCCTCTATCGTATCCTATCATATCATCTATCGTATCCTATCCTCCATGCTATCCTATCCTCTATCCTATCCTATCATATCATCTATCGTATCCTATCCTCTATCCTATCCTATCTTCTATACTATCCTATCCTCTATCCTATCCTAAACTCTATCCTATCCTATCCTCTATCCTATCCAATCCTCTATCCTGTCCTCTATCCCGTCCTGTCCTCTATCCTATCCTATCGTCAATCCTATAATATCATCTATCCTATCCTATCCTCTATCCTATCCTATCCTCTATCCTATCCTATCCTCTATCCTATCCTGTACTCTATCCTATCCCATCCTCTATCCTATCCTATCCCCTATAATATCGTATCCTCTATCCTATAATATCATCTATCCTATCCTATTCTCTATCCTATCCTATCCTCTATCCTATCCTATCCTCTATCGTATCCTATCCTCTATCCTATCCAATCCTCTATCCTATCCTCTATCCCGTCCTGTCCTCTATCCTATCCTATCGTCAATCCTATCCTATTCTCTATGCTATCCTATCCTCTATCCTATCCTATCGTCTATCCTATCGTCTATCCTATCCTATCCTCTATCCTATCCTATCCTCTATCCTATCCTATCCACTATCCTATCCTATCCTCTATCCTATCCTATCCTCTATCCTATCCTATCCTCTATGCTATCCTATCCTCTATCCTATCCTATCGTCTATCGTATCCTATCCTCTATCCTATGCAAACCTCTATCCTATCCTCTATCCCGTCCTGTCCTCTATCCTATCCTATCGTCAATCCTATCCTATCCTCTATGCTATCCTATGCTCTATCCTATCCTATCATATCATCTATCGTATCCTATCCTCTATCCAATCCTATCTTCTATCCTATCCTATCCTCTATCCTATCCTATCCTCTATCCTATCCTATCCTCTATCCTATCCTATCCTCTATCCTATCCTATCTTCTATATTATCCTATCGTCTATCCTATCGTCTATCCTATCCTATCCTCTATCCTATCCTATCCTCTATCCTATCCTATCCACTATCCTATCCTATCCTCTATCCTATCCTATCCTCTATCCTATCCTATCCACTATCCTATCCTATCCTCTATTATATCCTATCCTCTATCCTATAATATAATCTAACCTTCGCTATTCTCTATCCTATCCCATCCTCTTCCCTATCCCATACTCTATCCTATCATATCCTCTATCCTATCCTATCCACTATCCTATCCTATCCTCTTTCCTATCCTATTCTCTATCCTATCCTATCCTATCCTCTATCCTATCCTATCCTCTATCCTATCCTATCCTCTATCCTATCCTATCCTCTATCCTCTATCCTATCCTATCCTCTATCCTATCCTATCCTCTATCCTATCCTATCTTCTATCCTCTATCCTATCCAATCCTCTATCCTATCCTCTATCATATGCTATCCTCAATCGAATCGTATCCTATCCTCTATCCTACCCTATCCTCTATCCTATAATATCATCTATCCTACGCTATTCTCTATCCTATCCCATCCTCTTCCCTAACCCATACTCTATCCTATCATATCCTCTATCCTATCCTATCCACTATCCTATCCTATCCTCTTTCCTATCCTATTCTCTATCCTATCCTATCCTATCCTCTATCCTATCCTATCCTCTATCCTATCCTATCCTCTATCCTATCCTATCCTCTATCCTATCCTATCCTCTATCCTCTATCCTATCCTATCCTCTATCCTATCCTATCCACTATCCTACCCTATTCTCTATCCTATCCCATCCTATCTTCTATCGTATCCTATCCTCTGTCCTATCCAATCCTCTATCATATCCTCTATCCTATCCTCTATCCTATCCTATCCTCTATGCTATCCTATCCTCTATGCTATCCAATCCTCTATCCTATCCTATCCTCTATCGTATCCTATCCTCTATCCTATCCAAACCTCTATCCTATCCTCTATCCCGTCCTGTCCTCTATCCTATCCTATCGTCAATCCTATCCTATCCTCTATGCTATCCTATGCTCTATCCTATCCTATCATATCATCTATCGTATCCTATCCTCTATCCAATCCTATCTTCTATCCTATCCTATCCTCTATCCTATCCTATCCTCTATCCTATCCTATCCTCTATCCTATCCTATCCTCTATCCTATCCTATCTTCTATATTATCCTATCTTCTATTTTATCCTGTCCTCAATCCTATCCTATCCTCTATCATATCCTATCCTCTTTCCTATCCTATTCTCTATCCTATCCTATCCTCTATCCTATCCTATCCTCTATAGTATAATAGCCTCTATAATATCGTATCCTCTATCCTGTCCTACCCTCAATCCTATCCTATCCTATCCTCTGTCCTATAATATCCTCTATCCTATCCTATCCTCTATCCTATCCTATCCTCCATCCTATCATATCCTCTATCCTATCCTGTATCCTATCCTATCCTCTATCCTATCCTGTACTCTATCCTATCCCATCCTCTATCCTATCCTATCCCCTATAATATCGTATCCTCTATCCTATAATATCATCTATCCTGTCCTATTCTCTATCCTATCCTATCCTCTATCCTATCCTATCCTCTATCCTATCCAATCCTCTATCCTATCCTCTATCATATGCTATCCTCAATCGAATCCTATCCTATCCTCTATCCTATCCTATCCTCTATCCTATAATATCATCTATCCTACGCTATTCTCTATCCTATCCCATCCTCATCCCTAACCCATACTCTATCCTATCATATCCTCTATCCTATCCTATCCACTATCCTATCCTATCCTCTTTCCTATCCTATTCTCAATCCTATCCTATCCTCTATCCTATCCTATACTCTATCGTATCCTGTCCCCTATCCTATCAAATCCTTTATCCTATCCTCTATACTATCCTATCCTCTATCCTTTCCTATCCTCTATCCTATCCTATCCTGTATCCTATCCTATCCTCTAACGTATCCTATCCTTAATCCTATCCTATCCTCTATCCTATCCTATCCTCTATCCTATCCTCTATCCTATCCTATCCTCTATCCTCTATCGTATCCTATCCTCTATCCTATCCAATCCTCTATCCTGTCCTCTATCCCGTCCTGTCCTCTATCCCATCCTATCGTCAATCCTATAATATCATCTGTCCTATCCTATCCTCTATCCTATCCTATCCTCTATCCTATCCTATCCTCTATCCTATCCTATCCTCTATCCTATCCTATCCTCTATCCTATCCTATCCTCTATCCTATCCTATCCTCTATCCTATCCTATCCTCTATCCTATCCTATCCTCTATCCTATCCTATCCTCTATCCTATCCTATCCTCTATCCTATCCTATCCTCTATCCTATCCTATCCTCTATCCTATCCTATCCTCTATCCTATCCTATCCTCTATCCTATCCTATCCTCTATCCTATCCTATCCTCTATCCTATCCTATCCTCTATCCTATCCTATCCTCTATCCTATCCTCTATCCTATCCTATCCTCTATCCTCTATCCTATCCAATCCTCTATCCTATCCTCTATCATATGCTATCCTCAATCGAATCCTATCCTATCCTCTATCCTATCCTATCCTCTATCCTCTATCGTATCCTATCCTCTATCCTATCCAATCCTCTATCCTGTCCTCTATCCCGTCCTGTCCTCTATCCCATCCTATCGTCAATCCTATAATATCATCTGTCCTATCCTATCCTCTATCCTATCCTATCCTCTATCCTATCCTATCCTCTATCCTATCCTATCCTCTATCCTATCCTATCCTCTATCCTATCCTATCCTCTATCCTATCCTATTCTCTATCCTATCCTATCCTCTATCCTATCCTATACTTTATCGTATCCTGTCCTCTATCCTATCCAATCCTTTATATTATCCTCTATCCTATCCTATCCTCTATCCTTTCCTATCCTCTATCCTATCCTATCCTCTATCCCATCAGATCCTCTAACCTATCCTATCCTTAATCCTATCCTATCCTCCATGCTACCCTATCCTCTATCGTATCCTATCATATCATCTATCGTATCCTATCCTCCATGCTATCCTATCCTCTATCCTATCCTATCATATCATCTATCGTATCCTATCCTCTATCCTATCCTATCTTCTATACTATCCTATCCTCTATCCTATCCTATCCTCTATCCTATCCTATCCTCTATCCTATCCAATCCTCTATCCTGTCCTCTATCCCGTCCTGTCCTCTATCCTATCCTATCGTCAATCCTATAATATCATCTATCCTATCCTATCCTCTATCCTATCCTATCCTCTATCCTATCCTATCCTCTATCCTATCCTGTACTCTATCCTATTCCATCCTCTATCCTATCCTATCCCCTATAATATCGTATCCTCTATCCTATAATATCATCTATCCTATCCTATTCTCTATCCTATCCTATCCTCTATCCTATCCTATCCTCTATCGTATCCTATCCTCTATCCTATCCAATCCTCTATCCTATCCTCTATCCCGTCCTGTCCTCTATCCTATCCTATCGTCAATCCTATCCTATTCTCTATGCTATCCTATCCTCTATCCTATCCTATCGTCTATCCTATCGTCTATCCTATCCTATCCTCTATCCTATCCTATCCTCTATCCTATCCTATCCACTATCCTATCCTATCCTCTATCCTATCCTATCCTCTATCCTATCCTATCCTCTATGCTATCCTATCCTCTATCCTATCCTATCCTCTATCCTCTATCCTATCCAATCCTCTATCCTATCCTCTATCATATGCTATCCTCAATCGAATCGTATCCTATCCTCTATCCTACCCTATCCTCTATCCTATAATATCATCTATCCTACGCTATTCTCTATCCTATCCCATCCTCTTCCCTAACCCATACTCTATCCTATCCTATCCTCTATCCTATCCTATCCACTATCCTATCCTATCCTCTATCCTATCCTATCCTCTATCCTATAATATAATCTAACCTTCGCTATTCTCTATCCTATCCCATCCTCTTCCCTATCCCATACTCTATCCTATCATATCCTCTATCCTATCCTATCCACTATCCTATCCTATCCTCTTTCCTATCCTATTCTCTATCTTATCCTATCCTATCCTCTATCCTATCCTATCCTCTATCCTATCCTATCCTCTATCCTATCCTCTATCCTCTATCCTCTATCCTATCCTATCCTCTATCCTATCCTATCCTCTATCCTATCCTATCTTCTATCCTCTATCCTATCCAATCCTCTATCCTATCCTCTATCATATGCTATCCTCAATCGAATCGTATCCTATCCTCTATCCTACCCTATCCTCTATCCTATAATATCATCTATCCTACGCTATTCTCTATCCTATCCCATCCTCTTCCCTAACCCATACTCTATCCTATCATATCCTCTATCCTATCCTATCCACTATCCTATCCTATCCTCTTTCCTATCCTATTCTCTATCCTATCCTATCCTATCCTCTATCCTATCCTATCCTCTATCCTATCCTATCCTCTATCCTATCCTATCCTCTATCCTCTATCCTATCCTATCCTCTATCCTATCCTATCCACTATCCTACCCTATTCTCTATCCTATCCCATCCTATCTTCTATCGTATCCTATCCTCTATCCTATCCAATCCTCTATCATATCCTCTATCCTATCCTCTATCCTATCCTATCCTCTATCCTATCCTATCCTCTATGCTATCCAATCCTCTATCCTATCCTATCCTCTATCGTATCCTATCCTCTATCCTATCCAAACCTCTATCCTATCCTCTATCCCGGCCTGTCCTCTATCCTATCCTATCGTCAATCCTATCCTATCCTCTATGCTATCCTATGCTCTATCCTATCCTATCATATCATCTATCGTATCCTATCCTCTATCCAATCCTATCTTCTATCCTATCCTATCCTCTATCCTATCCTATCCTCTATCCTATCCTATCCTCTATCCTATCCTATCTTCTATATTATCCTATCTTCTATTTTATCGTGTCCTCAATCCTATCCTATCCTCTATCATATCCTATCCTCTTTCCTATCCTATTCTCTATCCTATCCTATCCTCTATCCTATCCTATCCTCTATAGTATAATAGCCTCTATAATATCGTATCCTCTATCCTGTCCTATCCTCAATCCTATCCTATCCTATCCTCTGTCCTATAATATCCTCTATCCTATCCTATCCTCTATCCTATCCTATCCTCCATCCTATCATATCCTCTATCCTATCCTGTATCCTATCCTATCCTCTATCCTATCCTGTACTCTATCCTATCCCATCCTCTATCCTATCCTATCCCCTATAATATCGTATCCTCTATCCTATAATATCATCTATCCTGTCCTATTCTCTATCCTATCCTATCCTCTATCCTATCCTATCCTCTATCCTATCCAATCCTCTATCCTATCCTCTATCATATGCTATCCTCAATCGAATCCTATCCTATCCTCTATCCTATCCTATCCTCTATCCTATAATATCATCTATCCTACGCTATTCTCTATCCTATCCCATCCTCTTCCCTAACCCATACTCTATCCTATCATATCCTCTATCCTATCCTATCCACTATCCTATCCTATCCTCTTTCCTATCCTATTCTCAATCCTATCCTATCCTCTATCCTATCCTATACTCTATCGTATCCTGTCCCCTATCCTATCCAATCCTTTATCCTATCCTCTATACTATCCTATCCTCTATCCTTTCCTATCCTCTATCCTATCCTATCCTGTATCCTATCCTATCCTCTAACGTATCCTATCCTTAATCCTATCCTATCCTCCATGCTATCCTATCCTCTATCCTATCCTATCCTTAATCCTATCCTATCCTCCATGCTATCCTATCCTGTATCCTATCCTATCATATCATCTATCGTATCCTATCCTCTATCCAATCCTATCTTCTATCCTATCCTCTCCTCTATCCTATCCTATCCTCTATCCTATCCTATCCTCTATCCTATCCTATCCTCTATCCTATCCTATCCTCTATCCTATCCTCTATCCTATCCTATCCTCTATCCTCTATCGTATCCTATCCTCTATCCTATCCAATCCTCTATCCTGTCCTCTATCCCGTCCTGTCCTCTATCCCATCCTATCGTCAATCCTATAATATCATCTGTCCTATCCTATCCTCTATCCTATCCTATCCTCTATCCTATCCTATCCTCTATCCTATCCTATCCTCTATCCTATCCTATCCTCTATCCTATCCTATCCTCTATCCTATCCTATCCTCTATCCTATCCTATCCTCTATCCTATCCTATCCTCTATCCTATCCTATCCTCTATCCTATCCTATCCTCTATCCTATCCTATCCTCTATCCTATCCTATCCTCTATCCTATCCTATCCTCTATCCTATCCTATCCTCTATCCTATCCTATCCTCTATCCTATCCTATCCTCTATCCTATCCTATCCTCTATCCTATCCTATCCTCTATCCTATCCTATCCTCTATCCTATCCTATCCTCTATCCTATCCTATCCTCTATCCTATCCTATCCTCTATCCTATCCTATCCTCTATCCTATCCTCTATCCTATCCTATCCTCTATCCTCTATCCTATCCAATCCTCTATCATATGCTATCCTCAATCGAATCCTATCCTATACTCTATCCTATCCTATCCTCTATCCTATCCTATCCTCTATCCTATCCTATCCTCTATCCTATCCTCTATCCTATCCTATCCTCTATCCTCTATCCTATCCAATCCTCTATCCTATCCTCTATCATATGCTATCCTCAATCGAATCCTATCCTATCCTCTATCCTATCCTATCCTCTATCCTATAATATCATCTATCCTACGCTATTCTCTATCCTATCCCATCCTCTTCCCTAACCCATACTCTATCCTATCATATCCTCTATCCTCTCCTATCCTCTATCGTCTCCTATCCTCTATCCTATCCTATCCTCTATCCTATCCTATCCACTATCCTATCCTATACTCTATCGTATCCTGTCCCCTATCCTATCCAATCCTTTATCCTATCCTCTATCCTATCCTATCCTCTATCCTTTCCTATCCTCTATCCTATCCTATCCTCTATCCTATCCTATCCTCTATCCTATCCTATCCACTATCCTATCCTATCCTCTATCCTATCCTATCCTCTATCCTATCCTATCCTCTATGCTATCCTATCCTCTATCCTATCCTATCCTCTATCCTCTATCCTATCCAATCCTCTATCCTATCCTCTATCATATGCTATCCTCAATCGAATCGTATCCTATCCTCTATCCTACCCTATCCTCTATCCTATAATATCATCTATCCTACGCTATTCTCTATCCTATCCCATCCTCTTCCCTAACCCATACTCTATCCTATCCTATCCTCTATCCTATCCTATCCACTATCCTATCCTATCCTCTATCCTATCCTATCCTCTATCCTATAATATAATCTAACCTTCGCTATTCTCTATCCTATCCCATCCTCTTCCCTATCCCATACTCTATCCTATCATATCCTCTATCCTATCCTATCCACTATCCTATCCTATCCTCTTTCCTATCCTATTCTCTATCCTATCCTATCCTATCCTCTATCCTATCCTATCCTCTATCCTATCCTATCCTCTATCCTATCCTATCCTCTATCCTCTATCCTATCCTATCCTCTATCCTATCCTATCCTCTATCCTATCCTATCTTCTATCCTCTATCCTATCCAATCCTCTATCCTATCCTCTATCATATGCTATCCTCAATCGAATCGTATCCTATCCTCTATCCTACCCTATCCTCTATCCTATAATATCATCTATCCTACGCTATTCTCTATCCTATCCCATCCTCTTCCCTAACCCATACTCTATCCTATCATATCCTCTATCCTATCCTATCCACTATCCTATCCTATCCTATCCTCTATCCTATCCTATCCTCTATCCTATCCTATCCTCTATCCTATCCTATCCTCTATCCTCTATCCTATCCTATCCTCTATCCTATCCTATCCACTATCCTACCCTATTCTCTATCCTATCCCATCCTATCTTCTATCGTATCCTATCCTCTATCCTATCCAATCCTCTATCATATCCTCTATCCTATCCTCTATCCTATCCTATCCTCTATCCTATCCTATCCTCTATGCTATCCAATCCTCTATCCTATCCTATCCTCTATCGTATCCTATCCTCTATCCTATCCAAACCTCTATCCTATCCTCTATCCCGTCCTGTCCTCTATCCTATCCTATCGTCAATCCTATCCTATCCTCTATGCTATCCTATGCTCTATCCTATCCTATCATATCATCTATCGTATCCTATCCTCTATCCTATCCTATCCTCTATCCTATCCTATCCTCTATCCTATCCTATCCTCTATCCTATCCTATCTTCTATATTATCCTATCTTCTATTTTATCCTGTCCTCAATCCTATCCTATCCTCTATCATATCCTATCCTCTTTCCTATCCTATTCTCTATCCTATCCTATCCTCTATCCTATCCTATCCTCTATAGTATAATAGCCTCTATAATATCGTATCCTCTATCCTGTCCTATCCTCAATCCTATCCTATCCTATCCTCTGTCCTATAATATCCTCTATCCTATCCTATCCTCTATCCTATCCTATCCTCCATCCTATCATATCCTCTATCCTATCCTGTATCCTATCCTATCCTCTATCCTATCCTGTACTCTATCCTATCCCATCCTCTATCCTATCCTATCCCCTATAATATCGTATCCTCTATCCTATAATATCATCTATCCTGTCCTATTCTCTATCCTATCCTATCCTCTATCCTATCCTATCCTCTATCCTATCCAATCCTCTATCCTATCCTCTATCATATGCTATCCTCAATCGAATCCTATCCTATCCTCTATCCTATCCTATCCTCTATCCTATAATATCATCTATCCTACGCTATTCTCTATCCTATCCCATCCTCTTCCCTAACCCATACTCTATCCTATCATATCCTCTATCCTATCCTATCCACTACCCTATCCTATCCTCTTTCCTATCCTATTCTCAATCCTATCCTATCCTCTATCCTATCCTATACTCTATCGTATCCTGTCCCCTATCCTATCCAATCCTTTATCCTATCCTCTATACTATCCTATCCTCTATCCTTTCCTATCCTCTATCCTATCCTATCCTGTATCCTATCCTATCCTCTAACGTATCCTATCCTTAATCCTATCCTATCCTCCATGCTATCCTATCCTCTATCCTATCCTATCCTTAATCCTATCCTATCCTCCATGCTATCCTATCCTGTATCCTATCCTATCATATCATCTATCGTATCCTATCCTCTATCCAATCCTATCTTCTATCCTATCCTCTCCTCTATCCTATCCTATCCTCTATCCTATCCTATCCTCTATCCTATCCTATCTTCTATCCTATCCTCTATCCTATCCTATCCTCTATCCTCTATCGTATCCTATCCTCTATCCTATCCAATCCTCTATCCTGTCCTCTATCCCGTCCTGTCCTCTATCCGATCCTATCGTCAATCCTATAATATCATCTGTCCTATCCTGTCCTCTATCCTATCCTATCCTCTATCCTATCCTATCCTCTATCCTATCCTATCCTCTATCCTATCCTATCCTCTATCCTATCCTATCCTCTATCCTATCCTATCCTCTATCCTATCCTATCCTCTATCCTATCCTATCCTCTATCCTATCCTATCCTCTATCCTATCCTATCCTCTATCCTATCCTATCCTCTATCCTATCCTATCCTCTATCCTATCCTATCCTCTATCCTATCCTATCCTCTATCCTATCCTATCCTCTATCCTATCCTATCCTCTATCCTATCCTATCCTCTATCCTATCCTATCCTCTATCCTATCCTATCCTCTATCCTATCCTATCCTCTATCCTATCCTATCCTCTATCCTATCCTATCCTCTATCCTATCCTATCCTCTATCCTATCCTATCCTCTATCCTATCCTATCCTCTATCCTATCCTATCCTCTATCCTATCCTATCCTCTATCCTATCCTATCCTCTATCCTATCCTATCCTCTATCCTATCCTCTATCCTATCCTATCCTCTATCCTCTATCCTATCCAATCCTCTATCCTATCCTCTATCATATGCTATCCTCAATCGAATCCTATCCTATCCTCTATCCTATCCTATCCTCTATCCTATAATATCATCTATCCTACGCTATTCTCTATCCTATCCCATCCTCTTCCCTAACCCATACTCTATCCTATCATATCCTCTATCCTCTCCTATCCTCTATCGTCTCCTATCCTCTATCCTATCCTATCCTCTATCCTATCCTATCCTCTATCCTATCCTATACTCTATCGTATCCTGTCCCCTATCCTATCCAATCCTTTATCCTATCCTCTATCCTATCCTATCCTCTATCCTTTCCTATCCTCTATCCTATCCTATCCTGTATCCTATCCTATCCTCTAACGTATCCTATCCTTAATCCTATCCTATCCTCTATCCTATCCTATCCTTAATCCTATCCTATCCTCCATGATATCCTATCCTCTATCCTATCCTATCATATCATCTATCGTATCCTATCCTCTATCCAATCCTATCTTCTATCCTATCCTATCCTCTATCCTCTATCCTATCCTATCCTCTATCCTATCCTATCCTCTATCCTATCCTATCTTCTATATTATCCTATCTTCTATTTTATCCTGTCCTCAATCCTATCCTATCCTCTATCATATCCTATCCTCTTTCCTATCCTATTCTCTATCCTATCCTATCCTCTATCCTATCCTATCCTCTATAGTATAATAGCCTCTATAATATCGTATCCTCTATCCTATCCTATCCTCAATCCTATCCTATCCTATCCTCTGTCCTATAATATCCTCTATCCTATCCTATCCTCTATCCTATCCTATCCTCCATCCTATCATATCCTCTATCCTATCCTGTATCCTATCCTATCCTCTATCCTATCCTGTACTCTATCCTATCCCATCCTCTATCCTATCCTATCCCCTATAATATCGTATCCAATATCCTATCCTATCCTCTATCCTATCCTATCCTCTATCCATTCCGATCCTCTATCCTATCGTATCCTCTATCATATCCTATCCACTTTCCTATAATATCATTTATCCTATCCTATTCCCTATCCTATCCTATCCTCCATGCTATCCTATCCTCTATCCTATCCTATCATATCATCTATCGTATCCTATCCTCTATCCAATCCTATCTTCTATCCTATCCTATCCTCTATCCTCTATCCTATCCTATCCTCAATTCTATCCTATACTGCATCCTATCCTATCCGCTCTCCTATCCTATCCTCTAACCTATCCAATCCTCTATCCTATTATCTATCCTATTCTGTATCCAATCCTATCCTATTTCGCCTCATATCCTCTATCCTATCCAATCCCCTATCCTATCCTCTATCCTACCCTGTCCCCTATCCTATCCTTTCCTCTATCCTATCCTATCCTCTATCCTATCCTATCCTCTATCCTATCCTATCCTCTATCCTATCCTATCCTCTATCCTATCCTATCCTCTATCCTATCCTATCCTCTATCCTATCCAATCCCCTATCCTATTATCTATCCTATCCAATACTCGATCCTATTCTATCCTCTATCCTATCCTATCCTCTATCCTATCCTATCGTCTATAATATCGTATCCTCTGTCCTATCCTTGATCTATCCTATAATATCATATATCCTACCCTATTCTCTATCCTATCCCATCCTATCTTCTATCGTATCCTATCCTCTATCCTATCCAATCCTCTATCATATCCTCTATCCTATCCTCTATCCTATCCTATCCTCTATCCTATCCTATCCTCTATGCTATCCAATCCTCTATCCTATCCTATCCTCTATCGTATCCTATCCTCTATCCTATCCAAACCTCTATCCTATCCTCTATCCCGTCCTGTCCTCTATCCTATCCTATCCTCGTTCCTATCCTATCCTCAATTCTATCCTATACTCCGTCCTATCCTATCCGCTATCCTATCCTATCCTCTATCCTATCCAATCCTCTATCCTATTATCTATCCTATTCTGTATCCAATCCTTTCCTATTTCGCCTCCTATCCTCTATCCTATCCAATCCCCTATCCTATCCTCTATCCTATCCTTTCCCCTATCCTATCCTTTCCTCTATCCTCTCCTATCCTCTAGAAGATCGTATCCTCTATCCTATCCAATCCTCTATCCTATCCGAGCCTCTAACCTATCCTATCCTCCATCCTGTCCTATCCTCTATAATATCCTATCCTCTTTCCTATCCTATCCTCTATAAGATCGTATCCTCTATCCTATCCTGTCCTCTATCCTATAATATCATCTATCCTATCCTATCCTCAATCCTATCCTACCCTCTATCCTATCCTATCCCCTATCCTATCCTATCGTCTATCCTTGCCTATCCTCTATCCTATCCTATCCTCTATCCTATCCAATCCCCTATCCTATACTGTATCATATCCTATCATCTATCCTATCATATCCTCTATCCTATCCTATCCTCTATCCTATCCTATCCTCTATCCGATCATATCCTCTATCCTATCCTATCCTATCCTCTATAATAGCGTATCCTTTATCCCATCCCATCCTCTATCCTATTCTATCCTCTATCCTATCCTATCATATCCTCTATAATATCGTATCCTGTATCCTATCCTGTCCTCTTTCCTATCCTATCCTCAATCCTATCCTATCCTCTATCCTATCGTATCCTCTATCCTATCCAATCCTCTATCCTGTCCGATCCTCTATCCTATCGTATCCTCTATAAGATCGTATCCTCTATCCTATCCTGTCCTCTGTCCAATCATATCCTGTATTATATCCTATCCTCTATCCTATCCTAGCCTCTAACCTATCCTATCCGCAATCCTATCCTATCCTCTATCCTATCCAATCCCCTATGCTATCCTCTATCGTATCCTATCCTGTATCACATCCAATCCTATATATTATCCTCTATCCTATCCTATCCTCTATCCTCTATCCTATCCTATCCTCAATTCTATCCTATACTGCATCCTATCCTATCCGCTCTCCTATCCTATCCTCTAACCTATCCAATCCTCTATCCTATTATCTATCCTATTGTGTATCCAATCCTATCCTATTTCGCCTCATATCCTCTATCCTATCCAATCCCCTATCCTATCCTCTATCCTACCCTGTCCCCTATCCTATCCTTTCCTCTATCCTATCCTATCCTCTATCCTATCCTATCCTCTATCCTATCCTATCCTCTATCCTATCCTATCCTCTATCCTATCCTATCCTCTATCCTATCCAATCCCCTATCCTATTATCTATCCTATCCAATACTCGATCCTATTCTATCCTCTATCCTATCCTATCCTCTATCCTATCCTATCCTCTTCTGTATCCTATCCTATCGTCTATAATATCGTATCCTCTGTCCTATCCTTGATCTATCCTATAATATCATATATCCTACCCTATTCTCTATCCTATCCCATCCTATCTTCTATCGTATCCTATCCTCTATCCTATCCAATCCTCTATCATATCCTCTATCCTATCCTCTATCCTATCCTATCCTCTATCCTATCCTATCCTCTATGCTATCCAATCCTCTATCCTATCCTATCCTCTATCGTATCCTATCCTCTATCCTATCCAAACCTCTATCCTATCCTCTATCCCGTCCTGTCCTCTATCCTATCCTATCCTCGTTCCTATCCTATCCTCAATTCTATCCTATACTCCGTCCTATCCTATCCGCTATCCTATCCTATCCTCTATCCTATCCAATCCTCTATCCTATTATCTATCCTATTCTGTATCCAATCCTATCCTATTTCGCCTCCTATCCTCTATCCTATCCAATCCCCTATCCTATCCTCAATCCTATCCTACCCTCTATCCTATCCTATCCCCTATCCTATCCTATCGTCTATCCTAGCCTATCCTCTATCCTATCCTATCCTCTATCCTATCCAATCCCCTATCCTATACTGTATCATATCCTATCATCTATCCTATCATATCCTCTATCCTATCCTATCCTCTATCCTATCCTATCCTCTATCCGATCATATCCTCTATCCTATCCTATCCTATCCTCTATAATAGCGTATCCTTTATCCCATCCCATCCTCTATCCTATTCTATCCTCTATCCTATCCTATCATATCCTCTATAATATCGTATCCTGTATCCTATCCTGTCCTCTTTCCTATCCTATCCTCAATCCTATCCTATCCTCTATCCTATCGTATCCTCTATCCTATCCAATCCTCTATCCTGTCCGATCCTCTATCCTATCGTATCCTCTATAAGATCGTATCCCCTATCCTATCCTGTCCTCTATCCTATAATATCATCTATCCTATCCTATCCTCTGTCCAATCATATCCTGTATTATATCCTATCCTCTATCCTATCCTAGCCTCTAACCTATCCTATCCGCAATCCTATCCTATCCTCTATCCTATCCAATCCCCTTTGCTATCCTCTATCGTATCCTATCCTGTATCACATCCAATCCTATATATTATCCTCTATCCTATCCTGTCCTCTATCCTATCCTATCCTCTATCCTATCCTATCCCCTATCCTATCCTATCGTCTATCCTATCCTATCCTCTATCCTATCCTATCCTCTATCCTATCCAATCCCCTATCCTATACTCTATCATATCCTATCATCTATCCTATCATATCCTCTATTCTATCCTATCCTCTATCCTATCCTATCCTCTAGCCTATCCTATCCTCTATAGTATAATAGCCTCTATAATATCGTATCCTCTATCCTATCCTATCCTCAATCCTATCCTATCCTATCCTCTGTCCTATAATATCCTCTATCCTATCCTATCCTCTATCCTATCCTATCCTCCATCCTATCATATCCTCTATCCTATCCTGTATCCTATCCTATCCTCTATCCTATCCTGTACTCTATCCTATCCCATCCTCTATCCTATCCTATCCCCTATAATATCGTATCCAATATCCTATCCTATCCTCTATCCTATCCTATCCTCTATCCTTTCCGATCCTCTATCCTATCGTATCCTCTATCATATCCTATCCACTTTCCTATAATATCATTTATCCTATCCTATTCCCTATCCTATCCTATCCTCCATGCTATCCTATCCTCTATCCTACCCTATCATATCATCTATCGTATCCTATCCTCTATCCAATCCTATCTTCTATCCTATCCTATCCTCTATCCTCTATCCTATCCTATCCTATCCTCTATCCTATCCAATCCCCTATCCTATTATCTATCCTATCCAATACTCGATCCTATTCTATCCTCTATCCTATCATATCCTCTATCCTATCCTATCCACTATCCTACAATATCCTCTATCCTATCCTATACTCTACCCTATCCTATCCTCTATAATATCTTATCCTCTATCCTATACTATCCTCTATCCCATCATATCATCTCTCCTATGCTATCCTCTACCCTATCCTATCCTCTGGCCTACCCTATCCTGTATCCTATCCTCTATCCTATCCTATCCTCTATCCGATCCTATCCTCTATCCTATCCTATCCTCAACCCTATCCTATCCTCAATTCCATCCTATACTCCATGCTATCCTATCTGCTATCCTATCCTATCCTCTATAATATCGTATCCTCTATCATATCCTATCCTCTTTCCTATAATATCATCTATCCTATCCTATTCCCTATCCTATCCTATCCTCTATCCTATCCTATCCTCTATCCTATCCTATCCTCAACCCTATCCTATCCTCAATTCTATCCTATACTCCATCCTATCCTATCCGCTATCCTATCCTATCCTCTATAATATCGTATCCTCTATCATATCCTATCCTCTATCCTATAATATCCTCTATCCTATCCTATCCTCTATCCTATCCTATCCTCTATCCTATCGTATCCTCTATCCTATCATATCCTCTATACTATCCTATTCTCTATCGTATCTTCTATTCCATCCAATTATCTATCGTATCCTATCCTCTATCCTATCCAATCCTATATCCTATCCTCTATCCTATCCTATCCTCTATCCTATCCTATACTCTATCCTATCCTTTGCCGCTATCCTGTCTGATCCTCTATCCTATCCCATCCTCCATCCTATCGTATCCTCTTTCCTATAATATCATCTATCCTATCCAATCCTCTATCCTATCCTCTATCCTATCCTCTATGCTATCCTATCTTCTATCCTCTCCTATCCTCTATCCTATCCTATCCTCTATCTTATGTTATCCTCTATCGTCTCCTACCCTCGAGCCCATCCAATCCTCTATCCTATCCTCTATCCTATCCTATCCGATCCTCCATCCTATCCTATTCTCTATAATATCGTATCCGCTATCATATCCTATCCTCTTTCCTATAACATCATCTACCCTATCCGAATCTCTTTCTTATCCTATCCTCAATCCTATCCTATCATCTATCTTATCCAATCCCCTATCATATTCTCTATCCCATCCTATTCTCTGTGCTATCCTCTATCCTATTCTATCCTCTATCCTATCCCATTCTCTATCCTATCCTATCCTCTATCCTATCCTATCCTCTATCCTATCCTATCCTCTATCCTATCCTATCCTCTATCCTATCCTATCCTTTATCCTATCCTATTATCTATCCTATCCTATCCTCTATCCTATCCTATCCTCTATCCTATCCTCAATCCTATCCTATCCTCTATCCTATCCTATCCTCTATCCTATCCTCTATCCTATCCTGTATCCTATCCTCTATCCTATCCTCTATCCTATCCTACCCTCTATCCTATCCTATCCTATCCTATCCTCTATC
Source organism: Halictus rubicundus (assembly GCF_050948215.1). NCBI lineage: Eukaryota > Metazoa > Arthropoda > Insecta > Hymenoptera > Halictidae > Halictus > Halictus rubicundus. The sequence goes on along the minus strand of NW_027488742.1, from coordinate 31,304 downwards.
CTATCCTATCCTCTATCCTATCCTATCCTCTATCCTAACCTATCCTCTATCCTATCCTATCCTCTATCCTATCCTATCCTCTATCCTATCCTATCCTCTATCCTATCCTATCCTCTATCCTATCCTATCCTCTATCCTATCCTATCCTCTATCCTATCCTATCCTCTATCCTATCCTATCCTCTATCCTATCCTATCCTCTATCCTATCCTATCCTCTATCCTATCCTATCCTCTATCCTATCCTATCCTCTATCCTATCCTATCCTCGATCCTGTCCTATCCTCTATCCTATCCTCCATCCTATCCTATCCTCTATCCTATAATATCATCTATCCTATCCTCTTCCCTATCCTATCCTATCCTCTATAATATCGTATCCTGTATCCTATCCTGTACTCTTTCCTATCCTATCCTCAATCCTATCCTATCCTCAATCCTATCCTATCCTCTATCCTATCCAATCCCCTATCCTATCCTCTATCCTATCCTATTCTCTGTGCTATCCTCTATCCTATCCCATTCTCTATCCTATACTATCCTCTTTCCTATCCTATCCTCTATCCTATCCTCTATCCTATCCTCTATCCTATCCTATCGTCAATCCTATCTTATCGTCAATCCTATCTTATCCTCTATCCTATCCTATCCTCCATCCTATCCTATCCTCTTTCCTATAATATCATCTATCCTATCCTATCCTCTATCGTATCCAATCCCCAATCCTATCCTCTATCCTATCCTATCCTCTATCGTATCCTATCCTGTATCCGATCCAATCCCCTATCCTATCCTATTCTCTATCCTATCCTCTATCGTATCGTATCCTCTATCCTATCCAATCCTCTATCCTATCATCTATCCTATCCTCTATCCTATCCAATCCGCTATCCTATCCTCTATCCTATCCTATCCTCTATCCTATCCTGTCCTCTATCCTGCAATAGCATCTATCCTACCCTATTCTCTATCCTATCCTATCGTATCCTCTTCCGTCTCCTATCCTGTATCCGATCCAATCCCCTATCGCATCCTCTATCCTATCCTATTCTCTATCCTATCCTCTATCCTATCGTATCTTCTATCCTATCCTCTATCCTATCCTCTATCCTATCCTATCCTCTAACTTATCCTATCCTCTATCCTATCTTATCCTCTATCCTATTCTATACTCTATCCTATCCTTTCCGCCATCCTATCCTATCGTGTCCTCTATCTAATCCTATCCTCTATCCTATCCAATCCCCTATCCTATCCTATCGTCTATCCTATCCAATCCCCTATCCTATCCTCTATCCGACCCTATAATCTATCCTATCCTATCCTCTATCCTATCCTATCCTCTAGCCTATCCTATCCTCTATCCTATCCTATCCTCTATCCTATCCTATCCTCTATCCTATCCTATTTTCTATCCTATCCTATCCTGTATCCTATCCAATCCCCTATAATATACTCTAACATATCCTATCATATATCCTATCATATCCTCTATCCTATTCTATACTCTCGTCTATCCTATCCAATCCCCTATCCTATCATCTATCTGATCCTATCCTCTATCCTATCCTATCCTCTATCTGATCCTATCCTCTATCCTATCCTATTCTCTATCCTATCCTATCCTCTATCCTATCCTATCCTCTATCCTATCCAATTCTCTATCCTATCCTCTATCCCGTCCTGTCCTCTATCCTATCCTATCGTCAATCCTATCCTATCCTCTATGCTATCCTATCCTCTATCCTATCCTATCGTCTATCCTATCCTATCCTCTATCCTATCCTATCCTCTATCCTATCCTATCCTCTATCCTATCCTATCCTCTATCCTATCCTCCATCCTATCCTATCCTCTATCCTATAATATCATCTATCCTATCCTCTTCCCTATCCTATCCTATCCTCTATAATATCGTATCCTGTATCCTATCCTGTCCTCTTTCCTATCCTATCCTCAATCCTATCCTATCCTCTATCCTATCCTATCCTCTATCCTATCCTATCCTCGATCCTGTCCTATCCTCTATCCTATCCTCCATCCTATCCTATCCTCTATCCTATAATATCATCTATCCTATCCTCTTCCCTATCCTATCCTATCCTCTATAATATCGTATCCTGTATCCTATCCTGTACTCTTTCCTATCCTATCCTCAATCCTATCCTATCCTCAATCCTATCCTATCCTCTATCCTATCGTATCTTCTATCCTATCCAATCCTCTATCCTTTCCGATCCTCTATCCTATCGTATCCTCTATAATATCGTATCCTCTATCATATCCTATCCTCTTTCCTATAATATCATTTATCCTATCCTATTCCCTATCCTATCATATCCTCTATCCTATCCTATCCTCTATCCTATCCTATCCTCTATCCTATCCTATCCTCTATCCTATCCTATCCTCTATCCTATCCTATCCTCTATCCTATCCTATCCTCTATCCTATCCTATCCTCTATCCTATCCTATCCTCTATCCTATCCTATCCTCTATCCTATCCTATCCTCTATCCTATCCTCAATCCTATCCTATCCTCTATCCTATCCTATCCTCTATCCGATCCTATCCTCTATCCTATCCTATCCTCTATCCTATCCTCTATCCTATCCTGTATCCTATCCTCTATCCTATCCTCAATCCTATCATATCCTCTATCCTATCCTATCCACTATCCTATCCTATCCTCTATCATTTCCTATCCTCTATCCTAGCCTATCCTCTATCCTCTCCTATCCTCTAACCTATCCTATCCATAATCCTATCCTATCCTCCATGCTATCCTATCCTCTATCCTATCCTATCATATCATCTATCGTATCCTATCCTCTATCCTATCCTATCTTCTATCCTATCCTATCCTCTATCCTATCCTATCCTCTAACCTATCCTATCCTTAATCCTATCCTATCCTCCATGCTATCCTATCCTCTATCCTATCCTATCATATCATCTATCGTATCCTATGCTCCATGCTATCCTATCGTCTATCCTATAATATCCTCTATAATATCGTATCCTCTATCCTATCCTATCCTATCCTCTGTCCTATAATATCCTCTATCCTATCCTATCCTCTATCCTAGCCTATCATCCATCCTATCCTATCCTCTGTCCTATCCTGTATCCTATCCTATCCTCTATCGTATCCTGTACTCTATCCTATCCTATCCTCTATCCTATCCTATCCCCTATAATATCGTATAATCTATCCTATAATATCATCTATCCTATCCTATTCTCTATCCTATCCTATCCTCTATCCTATCCTATCCTGTATCGTATCCTATCCTCTATCCTATCCAATCCTCTATCCTATCCTCTATCCCGTCCTGTCCTCTATCCTATCCTATCGTCAATCCTATCCTATCCTCTATGCTATCCTATCCTCTATCCTATCCTATCGTCTATCCTATCCTATCCTCTATTCTATCCTATCCACTATCCTATCCTATCCTCTATCCTATCCTATCCTCTATCCTATCCTATCCTCTATGCTATCCTATTCTCTATCCTATCCTATCGTCTATTCTATAATATCCTCTATTCTATCCTATCCTCTATCCTATCCTATCCACTATCCTATCCTATCCTCTATCCTATCCTATCCTCTATCCTATCCACTATCATATGCTATCCTCAATCGAATCCTATCCTATCCTCTATCCTATCCTATACCCTATCCTATAATATAATCTATCCTACGCTATTCTCTATCCTATCCCATCCTCTTCCCTATCCCATACTCTATCCTATCATATCCTCTATCCTATCCTATCCACTATCCTATCCTATCCTCTTTCCTATCCTATTCTCTATCCTATCCTATCCTCTATCCTATCCTATACATTACCGTATCCTGTCCTCTATCCTATCCAATCCTTTATATTATCCTCTATCCTATCCTATCCTCTATCCTTTCCTATCCTCTATCCTATCCTATCTTCTATCCTATCAGATCCTCTAACCTATCCTATCCTTAATCCTATCCTATCCTCCATGCTACCCTATCCTCTATCCTATCCTATCATATCATCTATCGTATCCTATCCTCCATGCTATCCTATCCTCTATCCTATCCTATCCTCTTTCCTATCCTATTCTCTATCCTATCCTATCCTCTATCCTATCCTATCCTCTATCCTATAATATCCTCTATAATATCGTATCCTCTATCCTATCCTACCCTCAATCCTATCCTATCCTATCCTCTGTCCTATAATATCCTCTATCCTATCCTATCCTCTATCCTATCCTATCCTCCATCCTATCCTATCCTCTATCCTATCCTGTATCCTATCCTATCCTCTATCCTATCCTGTACTCTATCCTATCCCATCCTCTATCCTATCCTATCCCCTATAATATGGTATAATCTATCCTATAATATCATCTATCCTATCCTATTCTCTATCCTATCCTATCCTCCATCCTATCCTATCCTCTATCGTATCCTATCCTCTATCCTATCCAATCCTCTATCCTGTCCTCTATCCCGTCCTGTCCTCTATCCTATCCTATCGTCAATCCTATAATATCATCTATCCTATCCTATCCTCTATCCTATCCTATCCTCTATCCTATCCTATCCTCTATCCTATCCTATCCTCTATCCTATCCTATCCTCTATCCTATCCTATCCTCTATCCTATCCTATCCTCTATCCTATCCTATCCTCTATCCTATCCTCTATCCTCTATCCTATCCTCTATCATATGCTATCCTCAATCGAATCCTATCCTATCCTCTATCCTATAATATCATCTATCCTACGCTATTCTCTATCCTATACCATCCTCTTCCCTACCCCATACTCTATCCTATCATATCCTCTATCCTATCCTATCCACTATCCTATCCTATCCTCTTTCCTATCCTATTCTCTATCCTATCCTATCCTCTATCCTATCCTATACTCTATCGTATCCTGTCCCCTATCCTATCCTATCCTGTATCCTATCCTATCCTCTAACGTATCCTATCCTTAATCCTATCCTATCCTCCATGCTATCCTATCCTCTATCCTATCCTATCCTTAATCCTATCCTATCCTCCATGCTATCCTATCCTCTATCCTATCCTATCATATCATCTATCGTATCCTATCCTCTATCCAATCCTATCCTCTATAGTATAATAGCTTCTATAATATCGTATCCCGTATCCTATCCTATCCTCAATCCTATCCTATCCTATCCTCTGTCCTATAATATCCTCTATCCTATCCTATCCTCTATCCTATCCTATCCTCCATCCTATCCTATCCTCTATACTATCCTGTATCCTATCCTATCCACTATCCTATCCTGTACTCTATCCTATCCCATCCTCTATCCTATCCTATCCCCTATAATATCGTATCCTCTATCCTATAATATCATCTATCCTATCCTGTCCTCTATCGTATCCAATCCTCCATGCTATCCTATCCTCTATCCTATCCTATCATATCATCTATCGTATCCTATCCTCTATCCTATCCTATCTTCTATCCTATCCTATCCTCCATCCTATCCTATCCTCTATCCTATCCTATCCTCTACCCTATCCTATCTCCTATATTATCCTATCCTCTATTTTATCCTGTCCTCAATCCTATCCTATCCTCTATCATATCCTATCCTCTTTCCTATCCTATTCTCTATCCTATCCTATCCTCTATCCTATCCTATCCTCTATCCTATAATATCCTCTATAATATCGTATCCTCTATCCTATCCTATCCTCAATCCTATCCTATCCTATCCTCTGTCCTATAATATCCTCTATCCTATCCTATCCTCTATCCTATCCTATCCTCCATCCTATCCTATCCTCTATCCTATCCTGTATCCTATCCTATCCCCTATAATATGGTATAATCTATCCTATAATATCATCTATCCTATCCTATTCTCTATCCTATCCTATCCTCCATCCTATCCTATCCTCTATCGTATCCTATCCTCTATCCTATCCAATCCTCTATCCTGTCCTCTATCCCGTCCTGTCCTCTATCCTATCCTATCGTCAATCCTATAATATCATCTATCCTATCCTATCCTCTATCCTATCCTATCCTCTATCCTATCCTATCCTCTATCCTATCCTATCCTCTATCCTATCCTATCCTCTATCCTATCCTATCCTCTATCCTATCCTATCCTCTATCCTATCCTATCCTCTATCCTATCCTCTATCCTCTATCCTATCCTCTATCATATGCTATCCTCAATCGAATCCTATCCTATCCTCTATCCTATCCTATCCTCTATCCTATAATATCATCTATCCTACGCTATTCTCTATCCTATCCCATCCTCTTCCCTACCCCATACTCTATCCTATCATATCCTCTATCCTATCCTATCCACTATCCTATCCTATCCTCTTTCCTATCCTATTCTCTATCCTATCCTATCCTCTATCCTATCCTATACTCTATCGTATCCTGTCCCCTATCCTATCCAATCCTTTATCCTATCCTCTATCCTATCCTATCCTCTATCCTTTCCTATCCTCTATCCTATCCTATCCTGTATCCTATCCTATCCTCTAACGTATCCTATCCTTAATCCTATCCTATCCTCCATGCTATCCTATCCTCTATCCTATCCTATCCTTAATCCTATCCTATCCGCCATGCTATCCTATCCTCTATCCTATCCTATCATATCATCTATCGTATCCTATCCTCTATCCAATCCTATCTTCTATCCTATCCTATCCTCTAACCTATGCTATCCTCTATCATATCCTATCCTCTTTCCTATCCTATTCTCTATCCTATCCTATCCTCTATCCTATCCTATCCTCTATAGTATAATAGCTTCTATAATATCGTATCCCGTATCCTATCCTATCCTCAATCCTATCCTATCCTATCCTCTGTCCTATAATATCCTCTATCCTATCCTATCCTCTATCCTATCCTATCCTCCATCCTATCCTATCCTCTATCCTATCCTGTATCCTATCCTATCCTCTATCCTATCCTGTACTCTATCCTATCCCATCCTCTATCCCATCCAATCCTCTATCCTATCCTCTATCCCGTCCTGTCCTCTATCCTATCCTATCGTCAATCCTATCCTATCCTCTATGCTATCTTATCCTCTATCCTATCCTATCGTCTATCCTATCCTATCCACTATCCTATCCTATCCTCTTTCCTATCCTATTCTCTATCCTATCCTATCCTCTATCCTATCCCATACTCTATCGTATCCTGTCCCCTATCCTATCAAATCCTTTATCCTATCCTCTACCCTATCCTATCCTCTATCCTTTCCTATCCTCTATCCTATCCTATCCTGTATCCTATCCTATCCTCTAACGTATCCTATCCTTAATCCTATCCTATCCTCCATGCTATCCTATCCTCTATCCTATCCTATCCTTAATCCTATCCTATCCTCCATCCTATCCTATCCTCTATCCTATCCTATCATATCATCTATCGTATCCTATCAACTATCCAATCCTATCTTCTATCCTATCCTATCCTCTATCCTATCCTATCCTCTATCCTATCCTATCCACTATCCTATCCTATCCTCTATAGTATAATAGCCTCTATAATATCGTATCCTCTATCCTATCCTATCCTCAATCCTATCCTTTCCTATCCTCTGTCCTATAATATCCTCTATCCTATCCTATCCTCTATCCTATCCTATCCTCTATCCTATCCTATCCTCCATCCTATCCTATCCTCTATCCTATCCTGTATCCTATCCTATCCTCTATCCTATCCTGTACTCTATCCTATCCCATCCTCTATCCTAAACTATCCCCTATAATGTCGTATCCTCTATCCTATAATATCATCTATCCTATCCTATCCCCTATAATGTCGTATCCTCTATCCTATAATATCATCTATCCTATCCTATTCTCTATCCTATCCTAAACTCTATCCTATCCTATCCTCTATCGTATCCTATCCTATCGTCTATAATATCGTATCCTCTGTCCTATCCTTGCTCTATCCTATAATATCATATATCCTATCCTATTCTCTATCCTATCCCATCCTATCTTGTATCGTATCCTATCCTATATCCTATCCAATCCCCTATCCTATCCTCTATCCTATCCTATCCTCTATCCTATAATATCCTCTATAATATCGTATCCTCTATCCTATCCTATCCTCAATCCTATCCTATCCTATCCTCTGTCCTCTAATATCCTCTATCCTATCCTATCCTCTATCCTATCCTATCCTCTATCCTATCCTATCCTCTATCCTATAATATCATCTATCCTACGCTATTCTCTATCCTATCCCATCCTCTTCCCTACCCCATACTCTATCCTATCATATCCTCTAATCTATCCTATCCACTATCCTATCCTATCCTCTTTCCTATCCTATTCTCTATCCTATCCTATCCTCTATCCTATCCTATACTCTATCCTATCCCATCCTCTATCCCATCCAATCCTCTATCCTATCCTCTATCCCGTCCTGTCCTCTATCCTATCCTATCGTCAATCCTATCCTATCCTCTATGCTATCTTATCCTCTATCCTATCCTATCGTCTATCCTATCCTATCCACTATCCTATCCTATCCTCTTTCCTATCCTATTCTCTATCCTATCCTATCCTCTATCCTATCCCATACTCTATCGTATCCTGTCCCCTATCCTATCAAATCCTTTATCCTATCCTCTACCCTATCCTATCCTCTATCCTTTCCTATCCTCTATCCTATCCTATCCTGTATCCTATCCTATCCTCTAACGTATCCTATCCTTAATCCTATCCTATCCTCCATGCTATCCTATCCTCTATCCTATCCTATCCTTAATCCTATCCTATCCTCCATCCTATCCTATCCTCTATCCTATCCTATCATATCATCTATCGTATCCTATCAACTATCCAATCCTATCTTCTATCCTATCCTATCCTCTATCCTATCCTATCCTCTATCCTATCCTATCCACTATCCTATCCTATCCTCTATAGTATAATAGCCTCTATAATATCGTATCCTCTATCCTATCCTATCCTCAATCCTATCCTTTCCTATCCTCTGTCCTATAATATCCTCTATCCTATCCTATCCTCTATCCTATCCTATCCTCTATCCTATCCTATCCTCCATCCTATCCTATCCTCTATCCTATCCTGTATCCTATCCTATCCTCTATCCTATCCTGTACTCTATCCTATCCCATCCTCTATCCTAAACTATCCCCTATAATGTCGTATCCTCTATCCTATAATATCATCTATCCTATCCTATCCCCTATAATGTCGTATCCTCTATCCTATAATATCATCTATCCTATCCTATTCTCTATCCTATCCTAAACTCTATCCTATCCTATCCTCTATCGTATCCTATCCTATCGTCTATAATATCGTATCCTCTGTCCTATCCTTGCTCTATCCTATAATATCATATATCCTATCCTATTCTCTATCCTATCCCATCCTATCTTGTATCGTATCCTATCCTATATCCTATCCAATCCCCTATCCTATCCTCTATCCTATCCTATCCTCTATCCTATAATATCCTCTATAATATCGTATCCTCTATCCTATCCTATCCTCAATCCTATCCTATCCTATCCTCTGTCCTCTAATATCCTCTATCCTATCCTATCCTCTATCCTATCCTATCCTCTATCCTATCCTATCCTCTATCCTATAATATCATCTATCCTACGCTATTCTCTATCCTATCCCATCCTCTTCCCTACCCCATACTCTATCCTATCATATCCTCTAATCTATCCTATCCACTATCCTATCCTATCCTCTTTCCTATCCTATTCTCTATCCTATCCTATCCTCTATCCTATCCTATACTCTATCGTATCCTGTCCCCTATCCTATCCAATCCTTTATCCTATCCTCTATCCTATCCTATCCTCTATCCTTTCCTATCCTCTATCCTATCCTATCCTGTATCCTATCCTATCCTCTAACGTATCCTATCCTTAATCCTATCCTATCCTCCATGCTATCCTATCCTCTATCCTATCCTATCCTTAATCCTATCCTATCCTCCATGCTATCCTATCCTCTATCCTATCCTATCATATCATCTATCGTATCCTATCCTCTATCCAATCCTATCTTCTATCCTATCCTATCCTCTAACCTATGCTATCCTCTATCCTATCCTATCCTCTATCCTATCCTATCCTCTATCCTATCCTATCTTCTATATTATCGTATCTTCTATTTAATCCTGTCCTCAATCCTATCCTATCCTCTATCATATCCTATCCTCTTTCCTATCCTATTCTCTATCCTATCCTATCCTCTATCCTATCCTATCCTCTATAGTATAATAGCTTCTATAATATCGTATCCCGTATCCTATCCTATCCTCAATCCTATCCTATCCTATCCTCTGTCCTATAATATCCTCTATCCTATCCTATCCTCTATCCTATCCTATCCTCCATCCTATCCTATCCTCTATCCTATCCTGTATCCTATCCTATCCTCTATCCTATCCTGTACTCTATCCTATCCCATCCTCTATCCTATCCAATCCTCTATCCTATCCTCTATCCCGTCCTGTCCTCTATCCTATCCTATCGTCAATCCTATCCTATCCTCTATGCTATCTTATCCTCTATCCTATCCTATCGTCTATCCTATCCTATCCACTATCCTATCCTATCCTCTTTCCTATCCTATTCTCTATCCTATCCTATCCTCTATCCTATCCCATACTCTATCGTATCCTGTCCCCTATCCTATCAAATCCTTTATCCTATCCTCCATCCTATCCTATCCTCTATCCTATCCTATCATATCATCTATCGTATCCTATCCTCTATCCAATCCTATCTTCTATCCTATCCTATCCTCTATCCTATCCTATCCTCTATCCTATCCTATCCACTATCCTATCCTATCCTCTATAGTATAATAGCCTCTATAATATCGTATCCTCTATCCTATCCTATCCTCAATTATTTCCTTTCCTATCCTCTGTCCTATAATATCCTCTATCCTATCCTATCCTCTATCCTATCCTATCCTCTATCCTATCCTATCCTCCATCCTATCCTATCCTCTATCCTATCCTGTATCCTATCCTATCCTCTATCCTATCCTGTAATCTATCCTATCCCATCCTCTATCCTATCCTATCCCCTATAATGTCGTATCCTCTATCCTATAATATCATCTATCCTATCCTATCCCCTATAATGTCGTATCCTCTATCCTATAATATCATCTATCCTATCCTATTCTCTATCCTATCCTATCCTCTATCCTATCCTATCCTCTATCGTATCCTATCCTATCGTCTATAATATCGTATCCTCTGTCCTATCCTTGCTCTATCCTATAATATCATATATCCTATCCTATTCTCTATCCTATCCCATCCTCTCTTGTATCGTATCCTATCCTATATCCTATCCAATCCCCTATCCTATCCTCTATCCTATCCTATCCTCTATCCTATAATATCCTCTATAATATCGTATCCTCTATCCTATCCTATCCTCAATCCTATCCTATCCTATCCTCTGTCCTCTAATATCCTCTATCCTATCCTATCCTCTATCCTATCCTATCCTCCATCCTATCCTATCCTCTATCCTATCCTGTATCCTATCCTATCCTCTATCCTATCCTGTCCCCTATCCTATCCAATCCTTTATCCTATCCTCTATCCTATCCTATCCTCTTTCCTATCCTATCCTCTATCCTATCCTATCGTCTATTCTATCCTATCCTCTATTCTATCCTATCCTCTATCCTATCCTATCTTCTATATTATCCTATCTTCTATTTTATCCTGTCCTCAATCCTATCCTATTCTCTATCATATCCTATCCTCTTTCCTATCCTATTCTCTATCCTATCCTATCCTCTATCCTATCCTATCCTCTATAGTATAATAGCCTCTATAATATCGTATCCTCTATCCTATCCTATCCTCAATCCTATCCTATCCTCTTTCCTATCCTATCCTCTATCCTATCCTATCCTCTAACCTATCCTATCCATAATCCTATCCTATCCTCCATGCTATCCTATCCTCTATCCTATCCTATCATATCATCTATCGTATCCTATCCTCTATCCTATCCTATCTTCTATCCTATCCTATCCTCTATCCTATCCTATCCTCTATCGTATCCAATCCTCTATCCTATCCTCTATCCCCTCCTGTCCTCTATCCTATCCTATCGTCAATCCTATCCTATCCTCTATGCTATCCTATCCTCTATCCTATCCTATTGTCTATCCTATCCTATCCTCTATCCTATCCTATCCTCTATCCTATCCTATCCACTATCCTATCCTATCCTCTATCCTATCCTATCCTCTATCCTATCCTATCCTCTATGCTATCCTATCCTCTATCCTATCCTATCGTCTATTCTATCCTATCCTCTATTCTATCCTATCCTCTATCCTATCCTATCCACTATCCTATCCTATCCTCTATCCTATCCTATCCTCTATCCTATCCTCTATCATATGCTATCCTCAATCGAATCCTATCCTATCCTCTATCCTATCGTATCCTCTATCCTATAATATAATCTATCCTACGCTATTCTCTATCCTATCCCATGCTCTTCCCTATCCCATACTCTATCCTATCATATCCTCTATCCTATCCTATCCACTATCCTATCCTATCCTCTTTCCTATCCTATTCTCTATCCTATCCTATCCTCTATCCTATCCTATACTTTATCGTATCCTGTCCTCTATCCTATCCAATCCTTTATATTATCCTCTATCCTATCCTATCCTCTATCCTTTCCTATCCTCTGTCCTATCCTATCCTCTATCCTATCCTATCCTGGTGGTAGCCGATCGACTAACGCGCTCACCCACGGAACCCTCCCATCCTATCCTATCCTCTAACCTATCCTATCCTTAATCCTATCCTATCCTCCATGCTATCCTATCCTCTATCCTATCCTATCATATCATCTATCGTATCCTATCCTCCATGCTATCCTATCCTCTATCCTATCCTATCATATCATCTATCGTATCCTATCCTCTATCCTATCATATCATCTATCGTATCCTATCCTCCATGCTATCCTATCCTCTATCCTATCCTATCGTATCATCTATCGTATCCTATCTTGTATCCTATCCTATCCTCTATCCTATCCTATCCTCTATCCTACCCTATCGTTTATCCTATCCTATCCTCTATCCTATCCTATCCTCTACCCTATTCTATCCTCTATAATATCTTCTCCTCTATCCTATCCTATCCTCTATCCTATCCTATCCTCTATCCTATCCTATCCTCTATCCTATCCTATCCTCTATCCTATCCTATCCTCTATCCTCTATCCTTTCCAATCCTCTATCCTATACTCTATCCTATCCTCTATCATATGCTATCATCAATCGAATCCTATCCTATCCTCTATCCTATAATATCATCTATCCTATCCTATCCTCTATCCTATCCTATCCTCTAACCTATCCTATCCTTAATCCTATCCTATCCTCCATGCTATCCTATCCTCTATCCTATCCTATTATATCATCTATCGTATCCTATCCTCCATGCTATCCTATCCTCTATCCTATCCTATCATATCATCTATCGTATCCTATCCCCTATCCCATCCTATCTTCTATCCTATCCTATCCTCCATCCTATCCTATCCTCTATCCTATCCTATCCTCTACCCTATCCTATCTCCTATATTATCCTATCCTCTATTTTATCCTGTCCTCAATCCTATCCTATCCTCTATCATATCCTATCCTCTTTCCTATCCTATTCTCTATCCTATCCTATCCTCTATCCTATCCTATCCTCTATCCTATAATATCCTCTATAATATCGTATCCTCTATCCTATCCTATCCTCTATCCTATAATATCCTCTATAATATCGTATCCTCTATCCTATCCTATCCTCTATCCTATAATATCCTCTATAATATCGTATCCTCTATCCTATCCTATTATCAGTCCTATCCTATCCTATCCTCTATCCTATAATATGCTCTATAATATCGTATCCTCTATCCTATCCTATCCTCAATCCTATCCTATCCTATCCTCTGTCCTATAATATCCTCTATCCTATCCTATCCTCTATCCTATCCTATCCTCCATCCTATCCTATCCTCTATCCTATCCTGTATCCTATCCTATCCTCTATCCTATCCTGTACTCTATCCTATCCCATCCTCTATCCTATCCTATCCCCTATAATATGGTATAATCTATCCTATAATATCATCTATCCTATCCTATTCTCTATCCTATCCTATCCTCCATCCTATCCTATCCTCTATCGTATCCTATCCTCTATCCTATCCAATCCTCTATCCTGTCCTCTATCCCGTCCTGTCCTCTATCCTATCCTATCGTCAATCCTATAATATCATCTATCCTATCCTATCCTCTATCCTATCCTATCCTCTATCCTATTCTATCCTCTATCCTATCCTCTATCCTCTATCCTATCCAATCCTCTATCCTATCCTCTATCATATGCTATCCTCAATCGAATCCTATCCTATCCTCTATCCTATCCTATCCTCTATCCTATAATATCATCTATCCTACGCTATTCTCTATCCTATCCCATCCTCTTCCCTACCCCATACTCTATCCTATCATATCCTCTATCCTATCCTATCCACTATCCTATCCTATCCTCTTTCCTATCCTATTCTTTATCCTATCCTATCCTCTACCCTATCCTATACTCTATCGTATCCTGTCCCCTATCCTATCCAATCCTTTATCCTATCCTCTATCCTATCCTATCCTCTATCCTTTCCTATCCTCTATCCTATCCTATCCTGTATCCTATCCTATCCTCTAACGTATCCTATCCTTAATCCTATCCTATCCTCCATGCTATCCTATCCTCTATCCTATCCTATCCTTAATCCTATCCTATCCTCCATGCTATCCTATCCTCTATCCTATCCTATCATATCATCTATCGTATCCTATCCTCTATCCAATCCTATCTTCTATCCTATCCTATCCTCTAACCTATGCTATCCTCTATCCTATCCTATCCTCTATCCTATCCTATCCTCTATCCTATCCTATCTTCTATATTATCCTATCTTCTATTTTATCCTGTCCTCAATCCTATCCTATCCTCTATCATATCCTATCCTCTTTCCTATCCTCTTCTCTATCCTATCCTATCCTCTATCCTATCCTATCCTCTATCCTATCCTATCCTCTATAGTATAATAGCTTCTATAATATCGTATCCCGTATCCTATCCTATCCTCAATCCTATCCTATCCTATCCTCTGTCCTATAATATCCTCTATCCTATCCTATCCTCTATCCTATCCTATCCTCCATCCTATCCTATCCTCTATCCTATCCTGTATCCTATCCTATCCTCTATCCTATCCTGTACTCTATCCTATCCCATCCTCTATCCTATCCTATCCCCTATAATATCGTATCCTCTATCCTATAATATCATCTATCCTATCCTGTCCTCTATCGTATCCTATCCTCTACCCTATCCAATCCTCTATCCTATCCTCTATCCCGTCCTGTCCTCTATCCTATCCTATCGTCAATCCTATCCTATCCTCTATGCTATCTTATCCTCTATCCTATCCTATCGTCTATCCTATCCTATCCTCTATCCTATCCTATCCTCTATCCTATCCTATCCACTATCCTATCCAATCCTCTATCCTATCCTATCCTCTATCCTATCCAATCCTTTATATTATCCTCTATCCTCTCCTATCCTCTATCCTATCCAATCCCCTATCCTATACTCTATCATATCCTGTATTATATCCTATCCCCTATAATATCCTATCCTCTATCCTATACTATCCTCTATCCCATAATATCATCTATCCTATGGTATCCCCTACCCTATCCTATCCTCTGTCCTACCCTATCCTGTATCCTATCCTCAATCCTATCCTATCCTCAATCCTATCCTATCTTCTATGCTATCCTATCCTCTATCCTGTCCTATCCTCTATCCTATCCTCTATCCTATCCTCTATCCTATCCTATCGTCTATCCTATCCTACCCTCTATCCTATCCTATCCTCTTTCCTATCCTATCCTCTATCCTATCCTCTATCCTATCGTATCCTCTATCCTATCCCATACTCTGCCCTATCCTATACTCTAACCTATCATATCTTCTAACCTATCCTATCCACTATCCTACAATATCCTCTATCCTATCCTATACTCTACCCTATCCTATCCTCTATAATATCTTATCCTCTATCCTATACTATCCTCTATCCCATCATATCATCTCTCCTATGCTATCCTCTACCCTATCCTACGCTCTGTCCTACCCTATCCTGTATCCTATCCTCTATCCTATCCTATCCTCTATCCTACGCTATTCTCTATCCTATCCCATCCTCTTCCCTATCCCATACTCTGTCCTATCATATCCTCTATCCTATCCTTTCCTCTATCCTACCCTATCCTCTATAATATCGTATCCTCTATCATATCATATCCTCTTTCCTATAATATCATCTATCCTATCCAATCGCCTATCCTATCCTGTATCCTATCCTATTCTCTATGCTATCCTCTATCCTATCCTATCCACTATCCTATCCTATCCTTTATCCTATCCTATCCTCTCTCCAATCCTATCCTCAATCCTATCGTATCCAATATCCTATCCTATCCTCTATCCTATCCTATCCTCTATCCTATCCTATCCTCTATCCTATCCTTTCCTCTGTCCTATCCTGTCCTCTATCCTATAATATCATCTATCCTATCCTATCCTCTATCCTATCCTATCCTCTATCCTATCGTATCCTCTATCCTTTCATATCCTCTATACTATCCTATTCTCTATCGTATCTTCTATTCCATCCAATCCTCTATCGTATCCTATCCTCTATCCTATCCAATCCTATATCCTATACTCAATCCTATCCTATCCTCTATCCTATACTATCCTCTATCCTATCCAAACCTCAATCCTATCCTATCCTCTATCCTATCCTATCCCCTTATCCTATCCTATCCGCTATTCTATCCTATCCTCTTTCCTATCCTATTCTCTATCTTATCCTATCCTCTATCCTATCCTATACTTTATCGTATCCTGTCCTCTATCCTATCCAATCCTTTATCCTATCCTCTATCCTATCCTATCGTCTATCCTTTCCTATCCTCTATCCTATCCTATCCTCTATCCTATCCTATCCTCTAACCTATCCTATCCTTAATCCTATCCTATCCTCCATGCTATCCTATCCTCTATCCTATCCTATCATATCATCTATCGTATCCTATCCTCCATGCTATCCTATCCTCTATCCTATCCTATCCTCTATGCTATCCTATCTTCTATATTATCCTATCCTCTATTTTATCCTGTCCTCAATCCTATCCTATCCTCTATCATATCCTTTCCTCTTTCCTATCGTATTCTCTATCCTATCCTATCCTCTATCCTATAATATCCTCTATAATATCGTATCCTCTATCCTATAGTATCCTCAATCCTATCCTATCCTATCCTCTGTCCTATAATATCCTCTATCCTATCCTATCCTCTATCCTATCCTATCCCCCATCCTATCCTATCCTCTATCCTATCCTGTATCCTATCCTATCCTCTATCCTATCCTGTACTGTATCCTATCCCATCCTCTATCCTATCCTATCCCCTATAATATCGTATAATCTATCCTATAATATCATCTATCCAATCCTATTCTCTATCCTATCCTATCCTCTATCCTATCCTATCCTCTATCGTATCCTATCCTCTATCCTATCCAATCCTCTATCCTGACCTCTATCCTATCCTATCGTCAATCCTATAATATCATCTATCCTATCCTATCCTCTATCCTATCCTATACTCTACCCTATCCTATCCTCTATAATATCTTATCCTCTATCCTATACTATCCTCTATCCCATCATATCATCTCTCCTATGCTATCCTCTACCCTATCCTATCCTCTGTACTACCCTATCCTGTATCCTGTCCTCTATCCTATCCTATCCTCTAGCCTATCCTATCCTCTATCCTATCCTATCCTCTATCCTATCGTATTCTCTATGCAATCCTATCGTCTATCCTATCCTATCCTCTATCCTATCCTATCCTCTATCCTATCCTATCCTCTATCCTATCCTATCCACTATCATATCCAATCCTCTATCCTATCCTATCTTCTATCCTATCCTATCCTCCATCCTATCCTATCCTCTATCCTATCCTTTCCTCTATCCTATCCTATCCTCTATAAGATCGTATCCTCTATCCTATCCTGACCTCTATCCTATAATATCATCTATCCTATCCTATCCTCTGTCCAATCATATCCTGTATTATATCCTAACCTCTATCCTATCCTAGCCTCTATCCTATCCTATCATATCATCTATCGTATCCTATCCTCCATGCTATCCTATCCTCTATCCTATCCTATCCTCTATCCTATCCTATCTTCTATATTATCCTATCCTCTATTTTATCCTGTCCTCAATCCTATCCTATCCTCTATCATATCCTATCCTCTTTCCTATCGTATTCTCTATCCTATCCTATCCTCTATCCTATCCTATCCTCTATCCTATAATATCCTCTATAATATCGTATCCTCTATCCTATACTATCCTCAATCCTATCCTATCCTATCCTCTGTCCTATAATATCCTCTATCCTATCCTATCCTCTATGCTATCCTATCCCCCATCCTATCCTATCCTCTATCCTATCCTGTATCCTATCCTATCCTCTATCCTATCCTGTACTGTATCCTATCCCATCCTCTATCCTATCCTATCCCCTATAATATCGTATAATCTATCCTATAATATCATCTATCCAATCCTATTCTCTATCCTATCCTATCCTCTATCCTATCCTATCCTCTATCGTATCCTATCCTCTATCGTATCCTATCCTCTATCCTATCCAATCCTTTATCCTGTCCTCTATCCCGTCCTGTCCTCTATCCTATCCTATCGTCAATCCTATAATATCATCTATCCTATCCTATCCTCTATCCTATCCTATACTCTACCCTATCCTATCCTCTATAATATCTTATCCTCTATGCTATACTATCCTCTATCCCATCATATCATCTCTCCTATGCTATCCTCTACCCTATCCTATCCTCTGTCCTACCCTATCCTGTATCCTGTCCTCTATCCTATCCTATCCTCTAGCCTATCCTATCCTCTATCCTATCCTATCCTCTATCCTATCGTATTCTCTATCCTATCCTATCGTCTATCCTATCCTATCCTCTATCCTGTCCTATACTCTATCCTATCCTATCCACTATCCTATCCAATCCTGTATCCTATCCTATCCTCTATCCTATCTAATCCTTCATATTATCCTCTATCCTCTCCTATCCTCTATCCTTTCCTATCCTCTATCCTATCCTATCCTCTATCCTGTCCTATCCTCTAACCTATCCTATCCATAATCCTATCCTATCCTCCGTGCTATCCTATCCTCTATCCTATCCTATCATATCATCTATCGTATCCTATCCTCCAAGCTATCCTATCCTCTATCCTATCCTATCATATCATCTATCGTATCCTATCATCTATCCTATCCTATCTTCTATCCTATCCTATCCTCCATCCTATCCTATCCTCTATCCTATCCTTTCCTCTATCCTATCCTATCCTCTATAAGATCGTATCCTCTATCCTATCCTGTCCTCTATCCTATAATATCATCTATCCTATCCTATCCTCTGTCCAATCATATCCTGTATTATATCCTAACCTCTATCCTATCCTAGCCTCTATCCTATCCTACCCTCTATCCTATCCTATCCTCTATCCTATCCAAAGCCTATCCTATACTCTATCATATCCTGTATTATATCCTATCCCCTATAATATCCTATCCTCTATCCTATACTATCCTCTATCCCATAATATCATCTATCCTATGGTATCCTCTACCCTATCCTATCCTCTGTCCTACCCTATCCTGTATCCTATCCTCTATCCTATCCTATCCTCAATCCTATCCTATCTTCTATGGTATCCTATCCTCTATCCTGTCCTATCCTCTATCCTATCCTCTATCCTATCCTCTATCCTATCCTATCGTCTATCCTATCCTACCCTCTATCCTATCCTATCCTCTTTCCTATCCTATCCTCTATCCTATCCTCTATCCTATCGTATCCTCTATCCTATCCCATACTCTGCCCTATCCTATACTCTAACCTATTTATATCTTCTATCCTATCCTATCCACTATCCTACAATATCCTCTATCCTATCCTATACTCTACCCTATCCTATCCTCTATAATATCTTATCCTCTATCCTATACTATCCTCTATCCCATCATATCATCTCTCCTATGCTATCCTCTACCCTATCCTATGCTCTGTCCTACCCTATCCTGTATCCTATCCTCTATCCTATCCTATCCTCTATCCTACGCTATTCTCTATCCTATCCCATCCTCTTCCCTATCCCATACTCTGTCCTATCATATCCTCTATCCTATCCTTTCCTCTATCCTACCCTATCCTCTATAATATCGTATCCTCTATCATATCATATCCTCTTTCCTATAATATCATCTATCCTATCCAATCGCCTATCCTATCCTGTATCCTATCCTATTCTCTATGCTATCCTCTATCCTATCCTATCCACTATCCTATCCTATCCTTTATCCTATCCTATCCTCTCTCCAATCCTATCCTCAATCCTATCGTATCCAATATCCTATCCTATCCTCTATCCTATCCTATCCTCTATCCTATCCTATCCTCTATCCTATCCTTTCCTCTGTCCTATCCTGTCCTCTATCCTATAATATCATCTATCCTATCCTATCCTCTATCCTATCCTATCCTCTATCCTATCGTATCCTCTATCCTATCATATCCTCTATACTATCCTATTCTCTATCGTATCTTCTATTCCATCCAATCCTCTATCGTATCCTATCCTCTATCCTATCCAATCCTATATCCTATACTCAATCCTATCCTATCCTCTATCCTATCCTATCCTCTATCCTATCCAAACCTCAATCCTATCCTATCCTCTATCCTATCCTATCCCCTTATCCTATCCTATCCGCTATTCTATCGTATCCTGTATCCTATCCTATCAGCTATCCTATCCTATCCTCTCCCCTATCCTATCCTCTATAATATCTTATCCTCTATCCTATCCCATTCTCTATCCTATCCTATCCTCTTTCCTATCCTATCCTCTATCCTATCCAATCCTATATCGTATCATCTATCCTATCCTATCCTCTATCCTATCCTGTCCACTATCCTATCCTATCCTCTTTCCTATCCTATCCTCTATCCTATCCAATCCTATATCGTATCCTATATCCTATCCTATCCTCTATCCTATCCTATCCTCTATCCTATCCTATCCTCTATCCTATCCAAACCTCTATCCTATCCTATCCACTATCCTATCCTATACTCTATCCTATCCAATCCTCTATCCTATCCTATCCTCTCTCCAATCCTATCCTCAATCCTATCATTTTCCTCTATCCTATCCTATCCACTATCCTATCCTATCCTCTATCCTATCCAATCCTCTATCCTGTCCTCTATCCCGTCCTGTCCTCTATCCTATCCTATCGTCAATCCTATAATATCATCTATCCTATCCTATCCTCTATCCTATCCTATACTCTACCCTATCCTATCCTCTATAATATCTTATCCTCTATCCTATACTATCCTCTATCCCATCATATCATCTCTCCTATGCTATCCTCTACCCTATCCTATCCTCTGTCCTACCCTATCCTGTATCCTGTCCTCTATCCTATCCTATCCTCTAGCCTATCCTATCCTCTATCCTATCCTATCCTCTATCCTATCCAAACCTCAATCCTATCCTATCCTCTATCCTATCCTATCCCCTTATCCTATCCTATCCGCTATTCTATCGTATCCTGTATCCTATCCTATCAGCTATCCTATCCTATCCTCTCCCCTATCCTATCCTCTATAATATCTTATCCTCTATCCTATCCTATTCTCTATCCTATCCTATCCTCTTTCCTATCCTATCCTCTATCCTATCCAATCCTATATCGTATCATCTATCCTATCCTATCCTCTATCCTATCCTGTCCACTATCCTATCCTATCCTTTATCCTATCCTATCCTCTCTCCAATCCTATCCTCAATCCTATCGTATCCAATATCCTATCCTATCCTCTATCCTATCCTATCCTCTATCCTATCCTATCCTCTATCCTATCCTTTCCTCTGTCCTATCCTGTCCTCTATCCTATAATATCATCTATCCTATCCTATCCTCTATCCTATCCTATCCTCTATCCTATCGTATCCTCTATCCTATCATATCCTCTATACTATCCTATTCTCTATCGTATCTTCTATTCCATCCAATCCTCTATCGTATCCTATCCTCTATCCTATCCAATCCTATATCCTATACTCAATCCTATCCTATCCTCTATCCTATCCTATCCTCTATCCTATCCAAACCTCAATCCTATCCTATCCTCTATCCTATCCTATCCCCTTATCCTATCCTATCCGCTATTCTATCGTATCCTGTATCCTATCCTATCAGCTATCCTATCCTATCCTCTCCCCTATCCTATCCTCTATAATATCTTATCCTCTATCCTATCCCATTCTCTATCCTATCCTATCCTCTTTCCTATCCTATCCTCTATCCTATCCAATCCTATATCGTATCATCTATCCTATCCTATCCTCTATCCTATCCTGTCCACTATCCTATCCTATCCTCTTTCCTATCCTATCCTCTATCCTATCCAATCCTATATCGTATCCTATATCCTATCCTATCCTCTATCCTATCCTATCCTCTATCCTATCCAAACCTCTATCCTATCCTATCCACTATCCTATCCTATACTCTATCCTATCCAATCCTCTATCCTATCCTATACTCTCTCCAATCCTATCCTCAATCCTATCATTTTCCTCTATCCTATCCTATCCACTATCCTATCCTATCCTCTATCCTATCCAATCCTCTATCCTGTCCTCTATCCCGTCCTGTCCTCTATCCTATCCTATCGTCAATCCTATAATATCATCTATCCTATCCTATCCTCTATCCTATCCTATACTCTACCCTATCCTATCCTCTATAATATCTTATCCTCTATCCTATACTATCCTCTATCCCATCATATCATCTCTCCTATGCTATCCTCTACCCTATCCTATCCTCTGTCCTACCCTATCCTGTATCCTGTCCTCTATCCTATCCTATCCTCTAGCCTATCCTATCCTCTATCCTATCCTATCCTCTATCCTATCGTATTCTCTATCCTATCCTATCGTCTATCCTATCCTACCCTCTATCCTATCCTATCCTCTTTCCTATCCTATCCTCTATCCTATCCTCTATCCTATCGTATCCTCTATCCTATCCCATACTCTGCCCTATCCTATACTCTAACCTATCATATCTTCTATCCTATCCTATCCACTATCCTACAATATCCTCTATCCTATCCTATCCACTATCCTACAATATCCTCTATCCTATCCTATACTCTACCCTATCCTATCCTCTATAATATCTTATCCTCTATCCTATACTATCCTCTATCCCATCATATCATCTCTCCTATGCTATCCTCTACCCTATCCTATCCTCTGTCCTACCCTATCCTGTATCCTATCCTCTATCCTATCCTATCCTCTATCCTACGCTATTCTCTATCCTATCCCATCCTCTTCCCTATCCCATACTCTGTCCTATCATATCCTCTATCCTATCCTATGCACTATCCTATCCTATCCTCTTTCCTATCCTATTCTCTATCCTATCCTATCATATCATCTATCGTATCCTATCCTCCATGCTATCCTATCCTCTATCCTATCCTATCATATCATCTATCGTATCCTATCCTCTATCCTATCCTATCTTCTATCCTATCCTATCCTCCATCCTATCCTATCCTCTATCCTATCCTTTCCTCTATCCTATCCTATCCTCTATAAGATCGTATCCTCCATCCT
This sequence comes from Halictus rubicundus, assembly GCF_050948215.1. Taxonomy (NCBI): domain Eukaryota; kingdom Metazoa; phylum Arthropoda; class Insecta; order Hymenoptera; family Halictidae; genus Halictus; species Halictus rubicundus. The sequence continues at coordinate 7,323 of NW_027488742.1, read as the reverse complement.
ATCCTGTCCTCTATCCTATAATATCATCTATCCTATCCTATCCTCTGTCCAAACATATCCTGTATTATATCCTAACCTCTATCCTATCCTACCCTCTATCCTATCCTATCCTCTATCCTATCCAATCCCCTATCCTATACTCTATCATATCCTGTATTATATCCTATCCCCTATAATATCCTATCCTCTACCCTATACTATCCTCTATCCCATAATATCATCTATCCTATGGTATCCACTACCCTATCCTATCCTCTGTCCTACCCTATCCTGTATCCTATCCTCTATCCTATCCTATCCTCAATCCTATCCTATCTTCTATGCTATCCTATCCTCTATCCTGTCCTATCCTCTATCCTATCCTCTATCCTATCCTATCGTCTATCCTATCCTACCCTCTATCCTATCCTATCCTCTTTCCTATCCTATCCTCTATCCTATCCTCTATCCTATCGTATCCTCTATCCTATCCCATACTCTGCACTATCCTATACTCTAACCTATCATATCCTCTATCCTATCCTATCCACTATCCTACAATATCCTCTATCCTATCCTATACTCTACCCTATCCTATCCCCTATAATATCTTATCCTCTATCCTATACTATCCTCTATCCCATCATATCATCTCTCCTATGCTATCCTCTACCCTATCCTATCCTCTGTCCTACCCTATCCTGTATCCTATCCTCTATCCTATCCTATCCTCTATCCTACGTTATTCTCTATCCTATCCCATCCTCTTCCCTATCACATACTCTGTCCTATCATATCCTCTATCCTATCCTATCCACTATCCTATCCTATCCTCTTTCCTATCCTATTCTCTATCCTATCCTATCCTCTATCCTATCCTATACTTTATCGTATCCTGTCCTCTATCCTATCCAATCCTTTATATTATCCTCTATCCTATCCTATCCTCTATCCTATCCTATCTTCTATGCTATCCTATCCTCTATCGTATCCTATCCTCTATCCTATCCAATCCTATATCCTATACTCAATCCTATCCTATCCTCTATCCTATCCTATCCTCTATCCTATCCAAACCTCAATCCTATCCTATCCTCTATCCTATCCTATCCCCTTATCCTATCCTATCCGCTATTCTATCGTATCCTGTATCCTATCCTATCAGCTATCCTATCCTATCCTCTCCCCTATCCTATCCTCTATAATATCTTATCCTCTATCCTATCCCATTCTCTATCCTATCCTATCCTCTTTCCTATCCTATCCTCTATCCTATCCAATCCTATATCGTATCATCTATCCTATCCTATCCTCTATCCTATCCTGTCCACTATCCTATCCTATCCTCTTTCCTATCCTATCCTCTATCCTATCCAATCCTATATCGTATCCTATATCCTATCCTATCCTCTATCCTATCCTATCCTCTATCCTATCCAAACCTCTATCCTATCCTATCCACTATCCTATCCTATACTCTATCCTATCCAATCCTCTATCCTATCCTATACTCTCTCCAATCCTATCCTCAATCCTATCATTTTCCTCTATCCTATCCTATCCACTATCCTATCCTATCCTCTATCCTATCCAATCCTCTATCCTGTCCTCTATCCCGTCCTGTCCTCTATCCTATCCTATCGTCAATCCTATAATATCATCTATCCTATCCTATCCTCTATCCTATCCTATACTCTACCCTATCCTATCCTCTATAATATCTTATCCTCTATCCTATACTATCCTCTATCCCATCATATCATCTCTCCTATGCTATCCTCTACCCTATCCTATCCTCTGTCCTACCCTATCCTGTATCCTGTCCTCTATCCTATCCTATCCTCTAGCCTATCCTATCCTCTATCCTATCCTATCCTCTATCCTATCGTATTCTCTATCCTATCCTATCGTCTATCCTATCCTACCCTCTATCCTATCCTATCCTCTTTCCTATCCTATCCTCTATCCTATCCTCTATCCTATCGTATCCTCTATCCTATCCCATACTCTGCCCTATCCTATACTCTAACCTATCATATCTTCTATCCTATCCTATCCACTATCCTACAATATCCTCTATCCTATCCTATCCACTATCCTACAATATCCTCTATCCTATCCTATACTCTACCCTATCCTATCCTCTATAATATCTTATCCTCTATCCTATACTATCCTCTATCCCATCATATCATCTCTCCTATGCTATCCTCTACCCTATCCTATCCTCTGTCCTACCCTATCCTGTATCCAATCCTCTATCCTATCCTATCCTCCATCCTACGCTATTCTCTATCCTATCCCATCCTCTTCCCTATCCCATACTCTGTCCTATCATATCCTCTATCCTATCCTATGCACTATCCTATCCTATCCTCTTTCCTATCCTATTCTCTATCCTATCCTATCATATCATCTATCGTATCCTATCCTCCATGCTATCCTATCCTCTATCCTATCCTATCATATCATCTATCGTATCCTATCCTCTATCCTATCCTATCTTCTATCCTATCCTATCCTCCATCCTATCCTATCCTCTATCCTATCCTTTCCTCTATCCTATCCTATCCTCTATAAGATCGTATCCTCCATCCTATCCTGTCCTCTATCCTATAATATCATCTATCCTATCCTATCCTCTGTCCAAACATATCCTGTATTATATCCTAACCTCTATCCTATCCTACCCTCTATCCTATCCTATCCTCTATCCTATCCAATCCCCTATCCTATACTCTATCATATCCTGTATTATATCCTATCCCCTATAATATCCTATCCTCTACCCTATACTATCCTCTATCCCATAATATCATCTATCCTATGGTATCCACTACCCTATCCTATCCTCTGTCCTACCCTATCCTGTATCCTATCCTCTATCCTATCCTATCCTCAATCCTATCCTATCTTCTATGCTATCCTATCCTCTATCCTGTCCTATCCTCTATCCTATCCTCTATCCTATCCTATCGTCTATCCTATCCTACCCTCTATCCTATCCTATCCTCTTTCCTATCCTATCCTCTATCCTATCCTCTATCCTATCGTATCCTCTATCCTATCCCATACTCTGCACTATCCTATACTCTAACCTATCATATCCTCTATCCTATCCTATCCACTATCCTACAATATCCTCTATCCTATCCTATACTCTACCCTATCCTATCCCCTATAATATCTTATCCTCTATCCTATACTATCCTTTATCCCATCATATCATCTCTCCTATGCTATCCTCTACCCTATCCTATCCTCTGTCCTACCCTATCCTGTATCCTATCCTCTATCCTATCCTATCCTCTATCCTACGCTATTCTCTATCCTATCCCATCCTCTTCCCTATCACATACTCTGTCCTATCATATCCTCTATCCTATCCTATCCACTATCCTATCCTATCCTCTTTCCTATCCTATTCTCTATCCTATCCTATCCTCTATCCTATCCTATACTTTATCGTATCCTGTCCTCTATCCTATCCAATCCTTTATATTATCCTCTATCCTATCCTATCCTCTATCCTATCCTATCTTCTATGCTATCCTATCCTCTATCCTGTCCTATCCTCTATCCTATCCTCTATCCTATCCTATCCTCTATCCTATCCTATCCTCAATCCTATCCTATCTTCTATGCTATCCTATCCTCTATCCTGTCCTATCCTCTATCCTATCCTCTATCCTACCCTCTATCCTATCCTATCCTCTATCCTATCCAATCCCCTATCCTATACTCTATCATATCCTGTATTATATCCTATCCCCTATAATATCCTATCCTCTGTCCTATACTATCCTCTATCCCATAATATCATCTATCCTATGGTATCCTCTACCCTATCCTATCCTCTGTCCTACCCTATCCTGTATCCTATCCTCTATCCTATCCTATCCTCAATCCTATCCTATCTTCTATGCTATCCTATCCTCTATCCTGTCCTATCCTCTATCCTATCCTCTATCCTATCCTCTATCCTATCCTATCGTCTATCCTATCCTACCCTCTATCCTATCCTATCCTCTTTCCTATCCTATCCTCTATCCTATCGTATCCTCTATCCTATCCCATACTCTGCCCTATCCTATACTCTAACCTATCATATCCTCTATCCTATCCTATCCACTATCCTACAATATCCTCTATCCTATCCTATACTCTACCCTATCCTATCCTCTATAATATCTTATCCTCTATCCTATACTATCCTCTATCCCATCATATCATCTCTCCTATGCTATCCTCTACCCTATCCTATCCTCTGTCCTACCCTATCCTGTATCCTATCCTCTATCCTATCCTATCCTCTATCCTACGCTATTCACTATCCTATCCCATCCTCTTCCCTATCCCATACTCTGTCCTATCATATCCTCTATCCTATCCTTTCCTCTATCCTACCCTATCCTCTATAATATCGTATCCTCTATCATATCATATCCTCTTTCCTATAATATCATCTATCCTATCCAATCGCCTATCCTCTCCTGTATCCTATCCTATTCTCTATGCTATCCTCTATCCTATCCTATCCACTATCCTATCCTATCCTTTATCCTATCCTATCCTCTCTCCAATCCTATCCTCAATCCTATCGTATCCAATATCCTATCCTATCCTCTATCCTATCCTATCCTCTATCCTATCCTATCCTCTATCCTATCCGTTCCTCTGTCCTATCCTGTCCTCTATCCTATAATATCATCTATCCTATCCTATCCTCTATCCTATCCTGTCCTCTATCCTATCGTATCCTCTATCCTATCATATCCTCTATACTATCCTATTCTCTATCGTATCTTCTATTCCATCCAATCCTCTATCGTATCCTATCCTCTATCCTATCCAATCCTATATCCTATACTCAATCCTATCCTATCCTCTATCCTATCCTATCCTCTATCTTATCCAAACCTCAATCCTATCCTATCCTCTATCCTATCCTATCCCCTTATCCTATCCTATCCGCTATTCTATCCTATCCTGTATCCTATCCTATCAGCTATCCTATCCTATCCTCTACCCTATCCTATCCTCTATAATATCTTATCCTCTATCCTATCCCATTCTCTATCCTATCCTATCCTCTTTCCTATCCTATCCTCTATCCTATCCAATCCTATATCGTATCCTCTATCCTATCCTATCCTCTATCCTATCCTATCCACTATCCTATCCTATCCTCTTTCCTATCCTATCCTCTATCCTATCCAATCCTATATCGTATCCTATATCCTATCCTATCCTCTATCCTATCCTATACTCTATCCTATCCAAACCTCTATCCTATCCTATCCACTATCCTATCCTATACTCTATCCTATCCAATCCTCTATCCTATCCTATCCTCTTTCCTATCCTATCCTCAATCCTATCCTATCATCTATCCTATCCAATCCCCTATCATATTCTCTATCCCATCCTATTCTCTGTGCTATCCTCTATCCTATCCTATCCTCTATCCTATCCCATTCTCTATCCTATCCTATCCTCTTTCCTATCCTATCCTCTATCCTATCCCATCCTATATCGTATCCTCTACCCTATCCTATCCTCTATCCTATCCTATCCTCTATCCTATACAAACCTCTATCCTATCCTATCCTCTATCCTATCCGTTCCTCTGTCCTATCCTGTCCTCTATCCTATAATATCATCTATCCTATCCTATCCTCTATCCTATCCTATCCTCTATCCTATCGTATCCTCTATCCTATCATATCCTCTATACTATCCTATTCTCTATCGTATCTTCTATTCCATCCAATCCTCTATCGTATCCTATCCTCTATCCTATCCAATCCTATATCCTATACTCAATCCTATCCTATCCTCTATCCTATCCTATCCTCTATCTTATCCAAACCTCAATCCTATCCTATCCTCTATCCTATCCTATCCCCTTATCCTATCCTATCCGCTATTCTATCCTATCCTGTATCCTATCCTATCAGCTATCCTATCCTATCCTCTACCCTATCCTATCCTCTATAATATCTTATCCTCTATCCTATCCCATTCTCTATCCTATCCTATCCTCTTTCCTATCCTATCCTCTATCCTATCCAATCCTATATCGTATCCTCTATCCTATCCTACCCTCTATCCTATCCTATCCACTATCCTATCCTATCCTCTTTCCTATCCTATCCTCTATCCTATCCAATCCTATATCGTATCCTATATCCTATCCTATCCTCTATCCTATCCTATACTCTATCCTATCCAAACCTCTATCCTATCCTATCCACTATCCTATCCTATACTCTATCCTATCCAATCCTCTATCCTATCCTATCCTCTCTCCAATCCTATTCTCAATCCTATCATTTTCCTCTATCCTATCCTATCCACTATCCTATCCAATCCTCTATTCTATCCTCTGTCCTATCCTCTATGCTATCCTCTATCCTATCCTATCCGATCCTCCATCCTATCCTATTCTCTATCCTATCATATCCTCTATCCTATCCTATCCACTATCCTATCCTATCCTCTTTCCTATCCTATTCTCTATCCTATCCTATCCTCTATCCTATCCTATACTTTATCGTATCCTGTCCTCTATCCTATCCAATCCTTTATCCTATCCTCTATCCTATCCTATCCTCTATCATATCCTATCCTCTATCCTATCCTATCCTCTACCCTATCCTATCCTCTATCCTATCCTATCCTCTATCCTATCCTATCCTCTATCCTATCCTCTATCCTCTATCCTATCCTCTATCCTATCCTCTATCCTATCCTGTATCCTATCCTCTATCCTATCCTCTATCCTATCCTATCCTCTATCCTATCCTATCCTCTATCCTATCCTATCCTCTATCCTATCCTATCCTCTATCCTATCCTATCCTCTATCCTATCCTATCCTCTATCCTATCCTATCCTCTATCCTATCCTATCCTCTATCCTATCCTATCCTCTATCCTATCCTATCCTCTATCCTATCCTATCCTCTATCCTATCCTATCCTCTATCCTATCCTATCCTCTATCCTATCCTATCCTCTATCCTATCCTATCCTCTATCCTATCCTATCCTCTATCCTATCCTATCCTCTATCCTATCCTATCCTCTATCCTATCCTATCCTCTATCCTATCCTATCCTCTATCCTATCCTATCCTCTATCCTATCCTATCCTCAATCCTATCCTATCCTCTATCCTATCCTATCCTCAATCCTATCCTATCCTCTATCCTATCCTATCCTCTATCCTATCCTATCCTCTATCCTATCCTATACTCTATCCTATCCTATCGTCTATAATATCGTATCCTCTATCCTATCCTACCCTCTTTCCTATAATATCATCTATCATATCCTCTATCGTA